>NC_068397.1:30428167-30678167 GCF_023724105.1 Carassius gibelio
GTATTGATTCAGTCCTATGTTGAAGATGTTGAAGATGGGTTTGATGTGGTGTGTAGGTGGAGGCGGAGCAGAAGAAAGCGCTGCTGTTTCGTCCCACAGATCTGCTGCTTACGCTGGGCCTCATAGGAAGCATCATCTTCACTGCGTTCAGAGGCTTTGTGAGTATCTACACATCCATCCACATGTCCATTCATCCAGCCATTTACTCCATCACTCACACTTTTTCTTCAACAGGTTGCTCTCGAATGTTCTCTGGATTTCTGTTTTACTTATATCTTCCAGTACGAGCCGTACATGAAAGACAGCGTTGGCTTTCCAAAAGTCACGGTGAGGCTGATGCACACAACAAGCTTTGAGATGCACTAATACTCTATGAGATACCACTGAGATGTAAACATGATGGGCTGGCGGATCGCGTGTCTTGTAGATGCTGGTGTTCCTCTTCTATGTTTTGCCGATCCTGACGGCGTGTGTTTATGGGCTTCACACTCCTGGATGCACATGGATGTTGGACTGGACTCTGGTTCTCGCAGGAGCTGTAGCTCAGGTACATATTCTGCAACCATTAAAACTACTGTCAACTAAACTATTCAAAATCTTTTTCATTATGTCAAATAAATCTGATATAAAAATCAGATGAAAAATTGTGCATCTAACTGAAATACATTTAAGTTAAAGTACTAAAATTACTAAAGTGAAATAAAAAAATTAACTCTAAATAAAAATGTTAAATATAAAATTTACCATTAAAAAAAATATATACTTTTTTTTACACTATACAGTTATATAAAATATTGCACAAAATATTTAATGTTAATATAAATTTATTTTATTATAAATATAGAAATACAGTAATATATAATAATATACACATAACAACGGAATTTTAATACCATTATATTTATGAAATTAATTATAACAATATTTTTGAATATTTAAAAATGACACAGCTGCTGTGTTTCCTCTGCATTGCAAAGATGAATTTCATTGATAATGATTTTATTTGCTTGATGACAGCCCAAATGTCCTATTATTCTAACTGATTGATTAAATGTAAGAATTTGATTTAAATGATGATGCACATTGTCATAAAAGGTACAAATCAATACCTATCAATACAAATCAATATCAGCACAATAACACACTCAGCCAAACATAGTTTAATTATCATTTCATATCAATTTGAGCTGATATGATGACTGATAACTCATCTGTGTCTGTATGTGATGTTTGCACAGATGCAGTGGACTCACCTGGGCTCATCTGTTCACCCGCGCACACCCTTCACCTACAGGATCCCCAGAGACGAGTGGAGGCAGGTGGTCACGCTGAACCTGCTGTACACAGCCGTGCCCGTCCTCCTCGCCGTCCGCTGCTACATGGACCAGACCTTCTTCATGAGGAGCGTTCCTCAGGAGCAGGCCAGCAACGGCAAGAAGAAGAACTAAAACATGCTCATGCATGCCTCCTCTTACTGGACAGTGAAGCGTTTCAGAAGAGAGACTCTGTTAAAACGTGCAGGGATTATGTGTAAAAGCATCAGTGTATCTGTATCTGCTAATATTAGTGATTTTGAAATGTTCAGCGAAGCCAAACAGAAGTTCTGAGACGTTCCCATCGAGTTCAAACGTTCAAAACGTAACAGTTAGAAATGTTGCGTTAATGGAACATTCCGTTGTATCACTTTGCAACATAAAGGAAATGTTACTTTTGAATGCTCTGTGAACATTCTAAATCAAGAAGTAACATTTAAAAAACGTTACACACTACAACGTTCCATTAACGATGCATAACTAAAGTTTGTCTGCTGTAACATTGTTAATTTTGTAAATTTGTAACATTTTATTGATGTTACTTACAGTTTTTTTTTTCATAACTTTTCAGAACCTTCTGAGAACATTCCCTGTTATTATAAGCAGATTCAAGTATTTGGGCATATTTTAAATTCTTTTTCTATACTAGGTTATAAAATATTTCAGTCATGACAGTCATGCATTTTGTTATTGTCAGTATCAGTGTGATTCAAATAATATTAGACAGATGGCGGGTTGTATTTATTTTATTATAAGCATGCCACTGTTTGTGAACACATGAAATGGCGAGACAGTATGGATTTGATATATTAATATTGACCATGACAAAATAACTGTTGGTTTATTGGTATCGACGAAAATGTGAGTGATCCGTTTTTCTTTTTCTCATGTGTTCAAGTGTTCAAACTAATGATCTCAGCCAGCTTTATCTCTGGTCAGTTGGTGAAATCTCAATAAACATGGACTCTGGACTAGTTTACATCACTCTCCGACACGTTTGAAGGCTCAGGGTGTGTCTGTGTGTGTTGTGGTTTTTTGGATTTCGTTCACTAGAATTATTTTTAATTTAATTTGCATTATTAAAACAATACCTGATTGAGTCATTATCACAAACAAAATAATACAAATAAATAAAAAAATCACCAGACCTGATCATGTTCTTGACAGATTCGCCCAAATGTTTTACTGGATATTGTTTTTATCATTTTCTATGTTGTATAGTTTTTTCCCCAACACTTTTCTGCGGTACGTGTGCTCTTTGTCTGTCGTGATCCCTCATATCTCTTGTCTTGTGAAATTCGCGGTTTATTATTCTTCACGCTGGGCTCTAAAGGGAACGCCGGGGCACAGGTTCAGCACGGAGAGATATTTATAGCATTGCAACACAATGAAACAAGATTCATTTACAGATACAGACATGAACTAATCTGTCACATTTCTTCCTCGTCCAATCAAATCTCTGACCTTTGCTCTGTAGCTGATAACATCGTGTGTCTGGCCCAGTGAACTTTCACACAGATGAATGAAGCTTGTCAGCGTGTTGAATGATAGGATTAGATCACCAGTGTTCCTGAGGATAAGAATATAACTTAATTAAACGGTTTAGCCATTAAAAATTATGATGTCATGGTGCGTTATTCAAAAAAATGGGAATATTTGTTTTGACAATCATTTGATATCATTCAATTGTGATTTAAAAAATTTACATTTTGCAAATGTTTCCATTAAGTTTGCAATTAAACATTCAAAACCTCCAGTTTTTAAATGTTTATAAAATAAGTGTAAACAATGTTCAACATTAAGCAAACATTCCATTTCTTTGCAAACATGATGAGAATGTTACTTTTGAATGTTCTCTAACCACCTTCAAAAACGAATAATTACCATTTAAATAAAGTTTATTTGTAGTTATAAATTCACAATTTCTTTTTATATTAGATATATATAAAAAATAAAAATAAACAGAATTTTGAGATGTAAAACCAGAATTCAGACAGCAGTCAAAAGTTAAAAGTTTGAAATAAATTCGAGTTTGAAAGGAAAAAAAAATGTTTAGTAAATGTTTTTAAACAATCTATGGTAAAATGTTGCAATTAATTGCATTTTTATTTGATAATGAGCAGCAAATCAGTATATTTTCATGATTTCTGAAGATCATGTGACACTGAAGACTGGAGGAATGATGCTGAAAATACAGCGGAGCATCACAAAAACAAATTAGCCTATATTTTAACAGATATTCACGCAGAAAACAGTTATTTTGCTCTATTTGTAATCAAATAAAAGCCCCGATGAGCAAAAAAGACTGTCAAATGTGTCTTTCTCAGCTCATTTGAACACTTTTTTAACCCTTGAGTGTGTGTGTTTATAAGAAGCTCTGATATGAATCAGATCCGTCTCACGAGTAACTTCAACACAATCAGATGAACAGAAGCTGAATCATCATGGACCTGAAGTGTGCGTCATGATTATATTACAGATTATTATAGATATATAACACTGCAGAACTATACAGAACAGAACCCACAGGAAATAAAAATCACAAAATGCACAAAGTATGTCTCTGTTTTTGGATAAAACATCTCCTAAATGACTAAATAAGTAGATGAATGTGTGTCTATGTGACTGCTGAGGCCTAAAATCACATAATAAATGTAAGTGAGTCCTAATAGAGAAATAATGAGCAACACAACAGCACAGCATGCTAAAATTAATCATGTGTAAAGATTGCTGTCATGCACCGGCCTTTCAGACTTCCAATCGCAAATGTATATAATATATCATAACATTAGCATGTTTAGAATCGATTCCCTTGTAAAATTAACAAAATGCATTAAGGAAACGTACTCGTTTATTCATTTCTGTTGCCGTGCATTGAGAATAGAAATCAGTTTTAAATTCAGTTTTAACACAAGGAAGCAGGTCTCTAGTTTTGATCCAATCACTTTTATTGTTGGTCTGTCTCGAGTTTAAAATAAAGAACAAAAACACATCAAACACGCGAAGTGAGGCATAAAAACATGAAAGTTTGAGCTCAGAAAGCAGACTGATCTGAGCCATGCTCTCAGCTGACGGCCGTTTTAATAAAGAGATCCAAACATATCCTTGTTATTGTGAGAAATACACATTTCCATGACACTTCTGCTAGTTATTGTACAAAAACAGGGGGATTAAATGTGCTCAGATACTAAAAAAACGACAAGTCAACAATGAAAGAATAAATGAGTGAAGATGAAAGAAAGTGGACCTATAAGCTCAGAGCAAACTGAAGGGTGATTATGTGAGTTATTCACTATATCATCTTCCCTAAAGAGTCCATGTTATAAATAAAGACAGAGAAAACAGAAGATACTGAGAGGAAAAGAGAACAAGCAACACATCTGCTCCAAAACCTAGTGCTCCCTACATAGACAGCATCCTAATGGAGACTGACCCTCACAAGTGAGAGATTCGGAAGCACGTCTGTGTGTTAAACACCATTTGATTTCAAGAATTGAAAGGATAAATGGATAAAATAATGCATTAATTAGATTTCCTTGTTTTTAACCTCGTCCCATATATTGCATTAGATTTAATTGAGCTTGTAGCAAGCATTCTGGCATTCTAGCAAAGTGATATTAAAAAACTGCATCTTTAAGTTGTCTATTTAGGAAGCTCACTAGGTTTAGGAACAGATCCTCAACTGCAAAATGTTTTATTTCTTCATCAGTATTTTTGTCTTGTTTTCCAGTACAACTGTCTCAAATCAAGCAAACTTACTTAAATTATTAAGTTAAATATTATTCAAATTAAGTGAGTTTATGCTTAAAACAAGTATAAATATGTGTCAGTGGAGTAAGAAAATGTTAAATGAATTAATAAAACTCAAAAGAAAAAAATGTATTTTAAGTGTATTTGTGAAGTGTTTTATTAACCATATTTCAAGATAGTTAATTTATGCAAAATTTCAAATTTTAACTAAAAACCTTGAGATTTAAATTATTGAAATTTTTCAGACATATATTTTATTAAAATAAAAAGAGTTAATGCGTAAATATCCACAAATCCGGGAAGAAAAGTAAACATTTTAAGTTTATTTTTCTGACCTACTGTCATGTATTTTCTCATTTTAAATATAAACTCACTTAATTTTGATACTTTTGTTTAGAAAATAAAATGTAACATTTTTTGCTTCTGAAGTTTCTGTATCTTGATGTAAGAATGTTTAAATGTGTACTGGAAAAAAAATACTGAGTATTTTTGAGTATTGTATGTAGTTTAAAGAACAATTAAAACTGCATGATCAAAACACACACAGAAACACACACACACACACACACACACACAGGAAGGACATCGAGACACATGTCGACAAGTAACCAAGTAACAGGTGTGTGAAATGAACTAAAATGTGTCTGAACACAATTTGTAAAGTATGTGTTCATGCATAAACTTTCTTCTAGGCTGGGTTTTCTCTTTCAGGTCGATGCATCGATGTTTCCGAGCTGAATGGTAATAAAACTGAGATCTGAAGGAAACTCTATCGCCCTCTTGAGGACTCAGTGTGTCTGTGTTAGTTTCTGTTCAAAGAGTCAAATCCTTCTGATTCAGATTCAAAAAAACAGAAACGATTCAGTTGAATCAGCTGAACACAGAGTCAATCAAAAAACCTGTCAATCATCTCCGTTCCAGATCTTTCTGATGTTTATGTGAGAAGATAAATTAACTCATTCATTTACAAACTCAGCTTCAGTTCTGTTTTGCTCACATTTCACCCCAACATCCAGAAGAAATAAGAAATTACATTTTGCATAAAGCAGGGTTATTATAGGAGAACTAAAAAAAAAAAAAAAAAAAAAAAAAACATTTTCAATGCTTGAAATAAATTTGGCATGGCAACATTTTTTATTTTCATTTTAATTCAGTTTAACTTAATATATCAAAATTGCTCAAATTAAAATAAAACTTAATAAAAACACCCTAAAATGAAAATGAAATTAATTTAATTAGGCATTTTAATGAAAACAGAAAATGCAAAAATAATAAATAATTGAAAATATTGATAAAAATAACATTGGTATAAAGAACTTTTTTCTTTTTGACGTTATATTTACAACAATTAAACATGTTGAAATTAGTCATATGATATTAAGAATTATATATATAAATTGTAAAGTCAATTTAAAAGAATTAAGTATATTTCATAGCACCATTTATTAATGCTAAATTTATCATTTTATTTAAAAACTTTTTTGATTTTTAATCCTCTATTACAGTGATGATAACAGGATTTTATTAATATTTGGATATTTAATTTGAGAGTAAATGTAATTTAATTATCATAATGCAAAAAAAAAAAAAAACACACAAAATAAAAAAAACAATGATTTAAAAAACAGGCTTCATTTCCTTTATGAAAAATATAATTTCACATATTTTTTTCTTTTCATATTGGTATGAAATGTGAGCAGAAGTAGCTTTTCCTTCATGAAATTCACTCATTTATGAACATAAGTCGTTTCACTACGATTCTACTCCAACATTTCACATTTAAGAGTTAAAAAGTGGCCATTTAATCCAAATCATCAGCAAACACTCAAAACAAAGACAAAGTAAAGCCTCATGGGTAAAAGTAATTCATTATTGTGCCATTCAAAGGCTCGAAGAGCGCCTTATTTCAGGAATATGAATCATTTTGGGCAGTTTGGACATTGAGTATTTCATTAAAGCATTACATCCAAAATATCTAAAGTTGAACAACTATGAGCATGAGTTAAATCTGCATGAAATAACCAATTAAAAAACACTTTCTAATGAAGATGTGAATAGAGGGTTAGTGTAAACTAAATAACAGCGTTAAAAAAAAGAACGGTTATTTCTGTCCTGTCCATCTGCTGTGTTCCCTCTAAGATGGAAACGCAGGCACAGAGGTCACGACCCCTGCTTTCAGCTCCGCCCCCGTGGCTTAATCCCGCCCCCTGTGCCCCGATCCGTGTCTCCGATGTCGTCGATGCTCGCGCCGAGATCTGTGATGCTGCCGACGATAACGGTGAGATCGCCGTGCTGGAGGGAAACAAAACGCAAAACGCAAAACATTTAGTTTCCAAGGGTTTGCATGTTCTATAGCTCAAGTTAGAAGCAAGTATCAAATCAGCAGTTATTGTCTGATTCTAATGAACCATACATTAATGGAAAGATTATGCATATTTGCATTAAGCAAATGTCAGTCAAATTCATACACTGCATATGCTGTATAATCTTGCATTTATTGCATATGCATATTTAGATATTTAGTGCAAATATCAGCCAAATTAATATAATAGCTATGTAATATCTTGCATTAAAATTGCATAAGTATATTTAAATTGTGCAAAAATAAGTCAAATGAATATATTGCATATGCATACTCACATGCAAAAATCTGTCAGATTAATATATTTCATATGCAATAATGATTTAGCAATAATATGCAATTTTTTTGGCACCCTCAGCTTCCAGATTTACAAATAGTTGCATCTCAGACAAGTATTGTCTGATTCTAACAAACCATGCATCAATAGAAAGATGATTTATTATTAATTTCCATAAACCCTTATGTTTTGTAATCCAGGGTCACGTATGAACAATCACAGAGATGAGATTTGCTAGGTAGTTTTTACTAAGTAGGTTTTACTATACATGCATCTATTAATACAAAATACATGAAAATAAAACAGGTGCTAGCTTAGTATTTTTAAGGTTCATCAGAAAGCAGATCAGTGTTTTGAGACTCACATTTAGTGCAGATGATCTTGGGTCTCTCCCAGGTCCCGGAGGGTCGGCAGTGGACAGTCGGGATGTGTCTCTGGAAGAAGCCGTCGGCGCACTGGTACCGAACCACAGCGTGGATGTCGTAGTGTGAGCGTCTGCGGCCCACTAGAGAGGCGTTATCCACGGCCGGCGGAGTGCCACACATCACTGCAGACACACAGACACATCATACATCAGAAACCATCCGTGTGTGTGTCCTACTGAACATGCAACACCTTTAAGAAAAGTTTTTTTTCCCATCAGAATATCAACCAATTTGCAGGCCATTATATAAGAATATCACATTTTATTAAGCAAAATAGTAATTTTGGTTAATTCTGAATTTAATTAATTATAATGAAATTTATTTTTAAATATAAATAATAAATATAATTTAGTGCATATTTAAATGTTAATTACCAAATATAATTTAGTGCATATTTAAATATAAAAAAATAAAAATAAATACTTTTTCCTAAATATTATTCATAATTAATTATAAATTAAATAGTTTTTAAATGTATGTTTGAATGTAAATTAAACTACTTTTTTAGATTTAAATACAAATTGGTTAATATAATTTAATCTGTACTTAAATATACATTTAAAAATATAATTAATTTTACTGATAAATATTGGCCTTTTTGCAAGACGGTAAGCACATTATCATGGGGTTAAAAAGAGAATTGCAACGAGATCAAAATCAGAATTGATAGTTGTCCTCCACGTTGTTGCCTTTTGATATGCAAAATCTGCCAATAAAAACAGCAGTGAAGAGCATGATAAAAACAAAAAGTTCTCATGCGTTTCATATTTGGTTCTTTGGCAAGCTACAATAAAGCCTTTTGTTTTTTCATCCGACTCTATAATGTTCAGATTTTTGCCTAATTGCATGCAAAGTAACCAAATTTTGCACAGCCTTTACAAAACACATCCACGTGTCATTTTTTTGCATGCACATTCATGATCCTAAATGATAAAAAAAATCTCTAATTTTCAATAAGTGTTTAATAGTTTAACCAGTGTTTCAAGAAAATCGAATGCAGCTCAAATTCACAATTGACCTTTATTTTGTCCAGCACTAATCTGAACACTTTAAGTTCAGAGAGGGAAAATAAGATTTTTTAAATGTTAATCTTTTCAATTTAAATTAAATTAAATCCTGCAATCAAGGCACAAACGCTCCGTCTCCAGACAATGAGCCTGGTTTTCCATGCACAGGAAGCCACTGTCCGTAAATCTGTCCTCTGGCATCGAGATCCTGGATGTGCCACAAAGGACGGCATCATGGGAAATGTAGTGCAGAGCCCAGAGCTTAAACCCACAGTCTGAGCCTCTGAATACTGAGACCTCGTTGTGTGGAGCTCTGAAAGACAGAGTTTAGTCTCTCATTCAGATCTATTGAGATGCCACACAGAGCCGATGAAGCAGCACTGAGGCATGATATAGAATCAACTGACACATCAAAACACGTTTAATCTGTCAAGATGGCAGTCAAAGTGACTCACACACACACACACACTGGAAAACACGCTTGGTTCTGAGGTGTGTGTGTCAGTGAAGTGAGTGTTGGATGATGCATTTAAGCTTTAAAGGGTCAGAGATGACTATTGGCTGCTAATTCAACTTTATAAGGACACGGTTTATACCTGTTTAAGGGTTTTTAAGACCAAGTAAAGAAAAAGGGAACACAAAACCCCCTGAGATTCCTCCTCAGTATTTTTCTCATTTTCCATTCCAAATCTCTAAAGATTTTATTGTTGTTGTTTTTTTGCAGTGCATAAAACATCTACAACGCTCAATCTTCTGCTCACCAAGAATGCATTTATTTGATCAAAAATACAGTAAAATCTGTAAAATTGTAAAATATTATTACAGTTTCATATAGCTGTTTACTGTGTGAATATCTGTTAAACAGTAATTTATTTCTGTGATGCTCCGCTGTATTTTCAGCATCATTCCTCCAGTCTAAAGTGTCACATTATATATGCTTCTCAAGAAACATTTCAACATTTTTGCAGAAACTGGGAGGCATTTGATTTTTCAGGATTCACACAAGAGCATAAAGTTCAAAAGAACAGCATTTTTTACATCTTTACTGTCACATCTGATCGATTGCATGCATGCAGAGTCTCTCACCGGTTCCTTTCTTGCAGATGTAGGGTAGGTTGTAGTTGCAGGGCACGTCGTTCCATTTGCCGTCCTCTCTGGTGATCATCACCACACAATCCTCTCCGCCTGCGAAGAAGTTATCCGGCTGATTCTCACGCCAGTTCTCGTACACCTGAGAGAGGAACACACCTTATGTCTCTGGAATAAGAACGTGCACGGACACCTGAATCTGGAATCTGGGACTCACAACATCCATCCCATCAGTCCACTGGAAATCCTCCTCCACGGTACGATCGTTCAGCCCCATCCAGACGTTCTCATGACCCAGACCTGAAAAACAAGAGCGTGATACCGTGATGTAAGATGTTAAGGTTGTTATGTTTATTGTGAATCTGCCGCACCGTTGAGGAAGTCCTGCTCCATGGAGGAAGTGACGCTGGTCAGGTGACTGCTGTGCTCCCTGCAGTCCTTCTCTGCGTCCTCCCAGGTGTGTCTGCCAGGAAACAGACGATAGCAGTGACCGTGGAACTTCTTCCAGCCGTGTTCACAGCCCTCTGTGTCTGCAGACAGGAAATGACATCACCCACAGAGATGTTACAGTTGGTTAAAACTGAAACGAGAGCTTCTGAAGAAAAGTGTTAGGTGAGATAAAAGAAATATGAACTGAAATTAACTATAAAATAACTTTATACTGAAAGATCAATATTTGTCACTTTAGGGATTAAACACACACACACACACACACACACACACACACACACACAACCGGAAAAACACACACACACACACACACACACACACACACACACACACACACACACACACACACACACACACACACACACACACACAAACACACACAAAAACACACACAAAAACAAACATACACACACACACAAACACACACACACACACACACAAAAACACAAAAAACACACACACACACACACACACACACACACACACACACACAAACACACAAACACACACACAAAAACACACAAAACAAACACACACACACAAACACACACACACACACACACACAAAAACAAACACACACACACACACACACACACACACAAACACACACAAACACACACAAACACACACACACACACACACACACACACAAACACACACACACACACACACACACACACACACACACACAAACACACACACACACACACACACAAACACACACACACACACACACAAACACACACACACACACACACACACACACACACACACACACACACACACACAAACACACACACACACACACACACACACACACAAACACACACACACACACACACACACAAACACACACAAACACACACACACACACACACACACAAACACACACACACACACAAACACACACAAACACACACACACACACACACACACACACAAACACACACACACACACACACACAAACACACACACACACACACACACACACAAACACACACACACACACACACACAAAACAATTCTAATTTTCATTACTTGAAAAAAAACTATAAAAAAAAACTGAATGTAAACTAAAAATTGCAATTTGTAAACTCCTAATTGTGAGAATTTTAAACTTGATCTGCAATTCTGAGAAAAAAAATCTAGATTGTGAGATAAAATGTTAATAAATAATAATAATAATAATAAATGAACGATATAGACATCTAAAACAACAGAAACAACAACAAATAATAAATAAAAATTTAAAAAAAAAAAACTAAAACTGAAATATTAATAAGCTATATTATACCAACGACACTAAAACACACTGATGAACACAGTATCGCCATCATACTTTTTCTAAACAAGCATCAGGCGTGTTTTCATATACATGAATCATTTCAGAATTGATGGTGTTTATTATTCTGCAATCCCATAATCCATCTCTGCCCTCACGATTCTGCCGTTCCTTCAGAGTAACATTCATCGAAACATTAAACCTCCTCTACCTGCAGTGTGTGTGTGAGTCTGAATGAAGACCACCAGGGACCTGCTATTAAAGCAGCACACAGATGTAATTAAGCCTCGAGGAAACACTGAAAAGAGTGTGGAGTGATATGAGAGACATGAAACTTAAAAATATATTGTGTCATTATAGACTTTAAACATTTTCCATTTTCAGTCCCTGTTGCACTATATTGAAAACATCCCATATTAAACACAAGCATCCGATGGACTGTGGAACGAATGTCCATCAGATGCAGACACTATCTAAATCTCTACAGCATCATAACTCTGATGAAGCATCCACCAAATAATGCATCTGTGACATCACACTGTGCCATTATTAGCAGTAATGCATCATCGTTAGAGTCGCTGTCATCAGAGGATGCAGAGGAGGGCGAGCGACGCTCATGAGTCTGCAAAACCACTGAGATCAACACAATGTGTTACAAAGAGAGAGAGAGAGAGAGCAGTCAACATGCACAGCACACCTCTGAGACACTAACAATGTAAAACACTAATGAGAGGAATAAACAAAAGCTTGTTTTCCTTGCCAATATTACTAGCTGACGCCCTTAGTATTGTTATTGTACTTTATTTGACTGATATTGCATATGCAGTATTTGGTTGATTTTTGCTAAGTGTGAAAATGCATATGCAATATATTATTACAAAAATCATTATTGCATATGAAATATATTAATTTGACTGATTTTTTGCATGTGAATATGCATATGCAATACATTCAATTGACTTATTTTTGCACAATTCAAATATACTCATGCAATTTTCATGCAAGACATTGCATAGCTATTATATTAATTTGGCTGATATTTGCACTAAATATGTAAATTTCTAAATATGCATATGCAATAAATGCAAGATTATACAGCATATGCAGTGTATGAATTTGACTGACATTTTCTTAATGCAAATATGCATAATCTTTCCATTAATGTATGGTTCATTAGAATCAGACAATATTTGTCTGAGATACATCTATTTGAAAATCTGGAATCTGAGGGTGCAAAAAAAATTAAATATTGAGAAAATCATCTTTAAAGTTGTCCAAATGAAGTTCTAAGCAATGCATATTACTAATCGAAAATTAAGTTTTGATATATTTACGGTAAGAAATTTACTAAATATCTTCATGGAACATGATCTTTATTTAATATCCTAATGATTTTTGCCATAAAAGAAAAATCGGTAATAAATCGAAAATAATTTTGACCCATACAATGTATTTTTTGGCTATTGCTACAAATAAACCTCAGAGACTTAAGACTGCTTTTGTGCTCCAGGGTCACATATGTTGATTTTACTTATTTTGCAAATATGCAAATATCTATACGCAAAATGCAAGATAGTATATTATATTTAGATTTATATTAATTTTAAAGATTTCTGCATACTGTGAATATTCAATATGTGCAAAATGTCAATTTGACATTTTTTTTGCATCATACAAATATGCATATTTATATGCATATGCAATATATGCAAGAAACGCCTTCATATTGTTTATGCAATATATTACTTTGACATATTTTTGCACAATGCTAATATGCATAAAGAATATATGCGCCATATTCCTACATTTATTACTTTAGCAATTTATTACTTTAGTAAATAAGTCAGAAGACTTCAGAAAGATTGACAGGCAAAGAGTGTTTCTGATTGGCTAAAAGGTCTGGGCCACTCCCCTTTTCTCCTCAGGACAATCACAGAGCCACTGATTTGACTAACACTAGAGATATTTCACATGTGCTGCTCCTTCAGGCTGGTTTAGGAGTCATTTCCAGCAGGGAACGGCTTAAATCTAAAGCTCGCTTCAGTTGGAGTGGAATATGTGTGGTGTTGCAGGAAAGCATGTTTTCTGAGCGTCTCACCTCTCTCACATCGGTCTCCGCTGTAACTCGGCAAACAGAGGCACACAAACGAGTCCTCTTTATCGATACAGGTGCCGCCGTTCTCACAGGGGTTCGACTGACACTCATCCACATCTGAAATATGAAACAGCCCAAAACACAAAATAACTAAATGGTTAACTGTAACAGAATCAATCCCTGTCCAATCAGGGTCACTGCATGGAAAAGAGCAGGTCTGAAGCAACATGAGGGCGAGTAAATGAAGCATTTTTGGGTGACTGCTGTTGGACTGTAGATCATAAAGCAGTAATATCTGGGTTAAATATCTGGGCAGTGATGTCGAGCTCTTTAGCATAGTTTAGTGTCTATCACAGGCCTGTGTAAGCTCTTTACAGCTCCATACAGGATTACTCCGCAGCAGATCTGGAGACATTAACGCAGACGCTTCCCAATATAGCAAACACTTCTGAGGCTCGGCGTTTGTCAGCCTCCCTCGCAAAAAAATTGTCATCAGAGGAGCTTGAAAAGATAAAGTGGGAAGTCTTAAAAGTTTGTGTAACGCGTCAGTCACAAAGTCCCAAACTGCTGCTCATGAACTTCTTGAAGTTTTTAGGCTTTAAGCGGATATCAGATGAGCAGAGGATCATGGGAAGGCTTTATTCTGAGCTCAGGCTGTTTTAAGGAACTTAATGCGTCGTGTTCATTGCATCATTTCATGGGGCTTTAAATGAGACTGGAAGAAAATGAGTCTCAGAAAGCCTCTCATGATCATATTTCACAAGTACATTGAAATTTATTAACTATTATACTCATGTAAGTTATGATATACAGCAAAACAAAGACATTTTAATATTAAGTGGATTTTCCAATCAAGTTTTTCAGTAATAATAGACATTATTTTCAAGACAATTATAGATCTCTCTGCAAGGTGTAAAAAATAATTATATATATATATATATATATATATATATATATATATATATATATATATATATATATATATATATATATATATATATATATATATATATATATATATATATTTATTTATTAATATTTTTTATTATTGTTATTTGTTATACTGCTTTTGATTTTTATTAAATAAAAAATTTACATATTTGACTGATATATTGATTTTATATTCAATTTATTTTTACAAAAATACTAATTTTACTACCTTATGTAAATCTAATGAGCCACTGAGGCAAAAAAAGGAATTATTGAAGAATTACACAATTAGAAAATAAGTACAAATCTAACTAAAAAGGGATAAAACAAATTCTAAATTTCTAAATTTATTTACACAAAACAGAACCGATAAAAAATATTTTTAATATATAAATGACAATATATTAATATATATATATAATATATGAATGACAATATATGAATATATATATATATATATATATATATATATATATATATATATATATATATATATATATATTTCATAGATTATCAGATATATATTATTATAATTATATATATATATATATATATATATATATATATATATATATATATATATATATATATATATATATATATATATTTATAATCAAAATACAAAAATATAATAATAAATATAATCAAAAACAACAAAAAGAGTTTTTTACTGTTAAATCATAATCTTTTTTTTTTTTTTTTTACAGTGTAGGGTTTCTTTCTTCTGTTGAACACAAAGGAGACATAATTTCCACACAATGAGAGCGAACACAGACAGACACTATCATCTGTTTTTGTGCTTCACAGAAGAAAGAGATGAACTATTATGCTAAAAAATCTAGTAGAAATGTTTGTTACCAACCCAGCGTGCTAATTTAAAGCAACTAGGTTTGTCATTTAATCATAAGAAAGGCACAAAGTGAGTTAGCACTGGCCTTCATCTCATTGTTGTCGTTACTGAACACACTGCAGTAAATGTGAAGAGGTCAACATAACCCTGTCAGCCTTCCCCTGACCTTTGACCCCACAAACGTCCACCCGTGTGTCTCACATGATGGACTGCTTGACCTCTGACCTCAGTATTGACTTCTCTACATTACAGCTGAACCACAATCCTTCTCAGTAACTGGATTTGTTAAACACAGAGGCTTTATTCAGAGGAAATACGTCTGAAAGAAGCTACATCAAGCTTCCAGTTTCTCAGGAGAGAAGTAATCTCATCAGAAGACATCTCAACAATTGTTTTAATCTCTTTTTTTTTCTTTATTTGAGTAGAGTGAAACCTAGAAATGTTAGAAAACATAGAAAACTAACCAAAATAAGTACAGAAAAATGAAAACGTAATAGAAATAGACAAAAAAAAGACAAAAACACATAAAATGACTAAACATTAACGTAAAATCTAAATGAAAACCAAAAAATAAATAAATAAATAAAAAACAAAAGCTTGAAAAAAATAGCAAAAATACACAGATATTGAACATTTGTGTCTATTTCCGTTTCTCCTAAACATCTCAAAATATAAATAAAATGCTAAAAAAAATATTAAACTTTTTCCTCTAATTATAAATACAAATTCTTTCTTTTGTAACAGCTACGTTTAATGATTTTTTAATGGCCTTTTCAGTTCTTCATAATGGTTAAGGACTGAAAAAACAAAATCAGATTTTAGACATTTTGGTGTTAATTACTCTTTTCTAGATTAAGGATTCCCAGACTTTTTGGTTTATGTTATTTCATATGTTGTTTCCAGATATTAGTGGCTAGTGAAGTACTTTTAAATCATTTATCTCATCAATGGATGCTCTGCAGTGAATGGGTGCCGTCAGAATGAGAGCTGATAAAAACATCACAATAATCCACAGCACTCCAGTCCATCAGCTAACATCTGGAGAAGACAAAAGCTGCGTGGATTACTGTGATGTTTTTATCAGCTCTCATTCTGACGGCACCCATTCACTGCAGAGCATCCATTGATGAGACACTGATGCAATGCTACATTTCTCCAAACCTGATGAAGACACAAACTCATCTCCATCTCCGATGACCTGAGGATGAATAAGCTTTTACAATTTTTTTTTATTTTTAGGTGAACTGTTCCTTTAACTTTAACCTTTAACTGGATTTGCTCACCGATTTCACAGCTCTCTCCTGCGTAACCCTGCGGACAGAAGCAGCGGAAACCCTCTCCGTGAGGAAGACACGTCCCTCCGTGCAGACAGCTGCATCTGTCATCCGCTGTTAAACAGAAAACACACACACACACACACACAGCGTCTGGTGTCAGTGACGCTCTGGAGGTGATCCATCACAATCTGTCTGTGATTATAAAGCTGGCACACACAGCCACGGCGAGTCCTGAACGCCCTAAAGAGAGTTAAGACACACGACAGCGAGGCTCAAAACCTCCTAAATGAGATCTGTACCTTTACCTGATGCAAAACTCACTGCCAACATGATACCATGAACACTAATATTAGCAGTAATAACAGAGAGGATTGGTTTAGACACGCTACACAGCAGTATTAAATTCTGTTTAGGTGTGTTATAAATAAAATCTAATTGCAATATGGCTCAGTTTGATTATCAGATCATGAAGGCTGTGATTTAAAGAAATAAATATATATATATGCACTGCATGAACAAAAGAGAAGCTTAAAGAGCTGAATGTTGAAATGTTTGAAAATAAAGAAATGAAGACAGCCAAAAATATTAGCAATTAAAATTTAATAATTGTAAAATAATTATACTTAGAATTATATAATAATAATAATAATAATAATAATTATTATTATTATTATTAACATTTGAAGTAGTAGTATATTATTTTTCTTACTTTTTCTAAATATTAGAAAAAATAGTAATAATAAATAGTATTATTAATAGTTTATTTTTTATTTTGGTTAATATGTTTAATAATAATAATAATTATTGTTATTATTAAATAATTTTATATATATATATATATATATATATATATATATATATATATATATATATATATATATATATATATATATATATATATATATATATATATATATATATATATTTATTTATTTATTTATTATTTATGTTTTATAAGAAGATTTTTTTTGTCTTCCAGGCCAAATATCTGAACAATTTTAAATCACAATAAATTTACTGCAGATGCAAAATTAATTAACTCATAAAAAAACTAACATCTCCCAGTGGGGTCAGAAAAATATTTGTTCTTGTTTTCAGCATAAACTATAGAAATATCTTAATTTCAATATCTCAAACTAAAGTAACTGTATCTTATTTTAAGAATGTTCACATAAAACCAGATAAAAAGCACTTTTGCAAAAACTCTTCAGAATCTTTAAAACTGTTAAGAAAGTTAAAAAACGTATTCCAATAAGCTTACGCATGTTGAACCTTCAGTATTTATCATTTCTAGAGCAACAGCAAATGTAGGTCTAAATGTAGGCTTTTTCCAAGACTTGAGGAATGTTTTTCCATGATTTCAGACATGTTGCAGCATGCTGGTTTATTATTGTGGGTTCACACCTAAACAGCAGATGAAAGATGAGCTGTGATTGGTCAGTCTCCATGTCAATCAGTTTGAGTGGGCAGATCTTCAGCAGAATAAACTGCAAAGTGAAGCAGACGTTTGACGTCTAAACACAACACTATCATTCAGTCCTGCTTTCTCTACAGTCTCTCTTCATTACTCCTCCTCACACACACATACCTCAGCCTCAGCCATGTGTGTGTGTGTGTGTGTGTGTGGGATCACTGATGCTTGTAATGGGTTTCCAGCAATGGCTCATTCTAATACAGCTCTGAATGAGTTTCACTGGGACAATCTAACCTCACCTTATACAAACAGACAGAGAGAGAATCGAAGACGCAGCGGGCAGAAAAAACCTGTGTGTGAAAGTGGCTTCACAGAATCAAGGTCATATATACGTGTTTTACATTTAAAGACACAGTCTTTCACACATTCAGTCATCATTTACTCTCACTCGTGTCACTGCAAACATTATTTCATCCATGCAAAACATAGAGAGACGTTTGTAGGAGAATGTTTCTGTTGCTCTTTATAGTACAATGAAAATAAATGATGAAGGACATTTTTGTGAATAATGTGAATTGAAAAAAAAATGCATAATAGATGTATTTTATTTATGTACTTTATATTTATATTTACACTGCTGTTAAAAATTTTGAACACTTTTTAAAGAAGCCTCTCATGCTCTATATGCTGCATTTATTTGATAATATTGTGAAATATTACAATTTAAAACAACAGTGATACATTTTTCACTCTTTGGTCAAAACATAAATCTTTAGAAACTTCTTAAAAAAAAAAAAAAAAAATCTTATTGATTTCTAATTTTGAAGTGTACTTTACAAATGTGTCTTTACTAAATGTAGTGTATGTATTTAATATATATATGTATGCATATTGCTGGGAATCTTTCTGCATGAATACTGAACATAAACAGCTTTAAATATTTATTTTCTAAATCTTTGTTAGTCTGTCTTTTCCACCCTGTGTCTTATATTGATGGGCATCATGATTTTCTCTTGGATGCAATCAGGATCTGTTGTCATGGCAACTGTGCTGCAAGCAGACGCCAATCATCCTCTCGCTCTGCAGGCCACGCCCCCTCCTCTGTTAGGCCTGTGTTCCTTCATTACAGCAGCACACTGTCCCTTCGGCCCTAATTGCTTCCTTGTGTTGTTTTTACCACACATGCAAATGAGCCACATCCTTGAGGTCACACCAGCAGTGCATGATGGGATACACAGAGAACAATATGTGCCACTATATAATTGCTTTGTGAGGTTAAGAGGGCAACTGCAAATATTCGAGGTGATTTTATAAAAGAGCGACATGCAAATATTGCACGAAGAGAGAGAAAACTCTCTCCATGTGAGTTCGATAATTACTATAAACAATTACCCATCAGGCAGACTGATTTAATTCTGTGTTTATAAAGCTGCAAATTATCACAACAGCAGCAGAGGACTCTTCCTCAAAACACTTCAAAGATATTACTAACACGTCACTCATAATTACTACAAAAACCCTGTTATTAAGATTCAAATATCACACTTCAACAATACGATGTTTATACTCTGGAGGGAATTGTCTTGATCTGTATATATTATGTTCATTTGTATTTCTTTATTTTAGAACACTATCATTAGCTTTAAAAAAAAATTATATATATATTAAAATTAAAACATTTTAGTTAAATAATTATTTAATAAATTAACTAATTAAATTATATGGGTGTTTTTGTTATTCACACAAACACACACACACACACACACACACATGCATATACACACAGATTTTATTTCAGTTTATTTCAGTTCAGTTATTTTAGTTTTTCAAGACAAACAAAAAAATGCATAAGCAACTATCTGAAATACATTTATTTATTTTAATATTTAAAATATTTATATTACATTTTAATATTTACATTTACATTTTTATGCTTTAGTTTTATTTTATGATAAAACTATATATTATTCATATTATATTATTTCTTTAAATACCAATTTGTTAAATATTACATTTGTAACATTATTTATTTTGTTTAATATTTGTATTTAACAATAATATAAATAATACATAAAAATATATAAATCATTTTTATTGTTGTTTTTGTAGTTTTAAATATAATTCCTAACATTATATTATAATATATTTAATACAAAAATAGCTTTAGTTAATAATATTTAATTAATAATAATAATATTTATTGCTGGGTTTAATAATAATAATAATAATAATAGTTTTTAATATAATACTATTATTATTACAGTCAAGCTGAAACAGACCAAAACGTGCTGGATATGATGTGTCACATGACTTTTTTAGATGCTAACTGCATTTCGTTGCCTTGTACCTTACATGTGCAATGACAATAAAGATGAATCTAATCTAATCTAATCTTTTACTATCACTCCGAGCAGACCCATGTATTAAAACACAGTGCTGGTGCTTCAGTCGTGTCAAGTTCAGCCCACAGGCCTCATGTGATTGACAGCTGCTGTAACACTGAAGGTCAAATCCGGCCAGAGACATGCGTTTGTGTCAGTGCTGCTGCTTATAACACCAGCAGCTAAATCAATCCTCATGGACGTGAAGGCTCTGGTCTGAACCCTACTGAGCCGTCTCGAGTCTCGCGTCTGTCTGAGGTGGAAAAGCCAGTTAGAAGAGAGATATCCTTCAACACAAGAGTGAAAGAAGAGAGAATGACTGGAGACCAACAAATAAGAGCTGGAGCTCAAACACCACCTGAGATGATCACAGCAGATGCTGAATGCTGAAGTGACACACACACACACACACACGCACACACACACACACACACGTCTCCCTCTATAGCTTCTCACATACGGTATTCAAGAGCCGGATGAAGTGAATCTACCAAATTAATTAATGCAGCACTGTGAGCCTGAGGCACAGCAAACATTACTTAAGATTATTTTCAATAGTTCAGAGATGTCCAAAATCTCTCTAGCATTTTTTTTTTTTTTTTTTTTGGGAGATTTATATTATACTTAATTTAATTCTAATATAATATAATATAATATAATATAATATAATATAATATAATAGAAAATAGAATATAGAATTATATACAGTACTGTATCTAAATTATAATTAATTAATTATATACAGTATGTGTTTAAATATATACAAAATATAATACATAGTAATATATATATATTTTTATATATATATATATATATATATATATATATATATATATATATATATATATATATATATATATATATATGTGCTCATTAATAGATCAAATTACATCACAAATAAAAGCATATGTCAGTATTTGCTGTTAAAATCCATAAAAGTAAATCATTGTGGCAGACGAGTGATTGAACACTCATAGACTGAATATCCTCTAGATTAGTCAGTATTTATATATTATTTTCAAATCAATGAAAAAAACTTCATCATTGACCTACAGTCCACAACAATCTAAATATTATTAATATTCATGAGCAAAGCTAATAAATGTAATAATTATCTCCCATGTCCTCACTAATTATCAAGGTTTGGTTGCTACACCAGACAATCAGCAGAACTGCTGTGAAACCTATTGTTTGTCTCACCAATGTCCATTTTGACATACAAATATCTCTAATTGGCCATAAGCCTCTTCATCATAACAGCTCTCAATATTATAAGCAAATATGTGGAAACGGCTCATTAATATTCATGAAAACAATTTGAATATTCATTTGAGTGAGCTCTCCACCCAAGCACACACTCATCACATAATTAAAGCCTACAAGAGTCTCTTTACCACACCTGGACATCCATCCACCTGCCAACCATCTCGTTCACAGATTGGTAAAATACCTTTCTGATCAAAAGACTGTATAAAACCATCAGTAATGGCAATGAATGAGGGAAATTGGAACACCAAATATGGTGACTAAGTACCGGCTATGAAATGAAATAATAAAATTTAAATAAATAAATAAATTCATTACCAAAAAAAAAAACCTTTGCATTAGTATTTTCTGTCAAATAAGATGCTGTACAAAAGAACTATTTAAATTAAAGCAAGGATGAAATATCAGTTGGTATGATATTCCTTTTGGTGTATGATCACTGTTATAACTACTTTATTTGAGAAGAAGATTTTAGTATGGAATAATTATGAATTACTGTCATAATTTCTTCAAGTTAAACCAAACTTTTCTGTAAGTTTGCTCTTTGAGTTTCAGTGTGTTTTTGATGGTAGTTTTTCAAAAGTTTTGATGGTAGTTTTCTCAAGTTTTTATCAAAAGTAATATATTTCTTTCATAATTTCTTAAAGTTAAACCAAACTTTTATTTAATTTGCTCTTTGAGTTTCTTTATGTTTTTGATGGTAGATTTCTCAAGTTTTTCTCAATATTAATATATTTCTGTCATAATTTCTTCATGTTAAACCAAACTTTTATTTAGGTTTGCTCTTTGAGTTTCGTTGTGTTTTTGATGGTTGTTTTCTCAAGTTTTTCTCAATATTAATATATTTCTGTCATAATTTCTTCAAGTTAAACCAAATCTTTATTTTAGTTTGCTCTTTGAGTTTCGTTGTGTTTTTGATGGTAGTTTTCTCAAGTTTTTCTCATTATTAATATATTTCTGTCATAATTTCTTCATGTTAAACCAAACTTTTATTTAGGTTTGATCTTTGAGTTTCAGTGCGTTTTTGATGGTAGTTTTCTAAAGTTTTTATCAAAAGTAATATATTTCTGTCATAATTTCTTCAAGTTAAACCAAACTTTTATTTAGGTTTGATCTTTGAGTTTCATTGTGTTTTTGATGGTAGTTTTCTCAAGTTTTTCTCAATATTAATATATTTCTGTCATAATTTCTTCAAGTTAAACCAAACCTTTATTTAAGTTTGCTCTTTGCGTTTCAGTGTGTTTTTGATGGTAGTTTTTCCTCAATTGAAGTGGTGAATCTTGATATGATATCATTTATCACCCTAGTGAAAATGATAAATTAGATCGGTTACCTTCTTCTCCAGTGGAGCTGTTCTTCCTGACGGCCTCAGCGCTGCTCAGATCCTGCTCTACATCGCTGGGGACCGTCGTGGCGAAGCTTGATGTCTGAGTCTGGTCTGCAGACGTCGAGAGGATCGTCACAGTGTCTCCAGTGCTGGACATCTCAGCGGAGGAAGTTGTTATGCTCTGGGTGGCACTCGTGGTCATCTCAGTGGTGCTCTGGTTGAGTCTCTTGGGTTTGTTTCTGCGTCTGTACTGGATTTCTCCACGAGCCTCGAGTCCGTGTGCAGAGGTGGAGAAGGAACTTGTTCTCGTCGTCTCCACCATCAGCGGCGTTTGAGATGATGGGTACGTGTCGCCCCACGAGCTTCCCTCCGTCTCCAGCATTCGACTCTCTCCGGAGAAGTTCTCGGTAGAGACGGAGACTTTAGGTTCAGGGGTTTGGGTTTTCTGCTCATGTATTTCAGTCACTACGACCCAACCGGCTGCGGTCGCCGGACCGTCCTGTGTGGGTCGACTAGTCTGACTGTCGCTCGGTCCGTCTCTGGTGGCGTTCGCTGGGACTGTGGTTGGTACGACTGAACTCGTGGGTGGAAATGAGGTGATTAATTTATCAGTGACGGTTGAGGGACTGGGCAGCCACGAGGGGCTCCATGACATCTGTCCTATAGAGACAAGCACAAACACAACCAGCACTGTTAGTGTTAACTATATATAAAGTTCAATAGAAATTCTAAACTAAAACTAAAATTACTAATATAACTAAAACTAAAATCCCAAACTACTAAATATGATTTAAGCACGTAACAAAGAGACTAAAAATTAAATTTATATATATTTTAATTCAGAATATTAATAAATACTATAATAGTAGCTTATAAATAATTATAAAATAACAATAAAACTTTGCATTAGTATTATTACAGTCTATACTATTATAGTGGTTATTAATATTCTGATTTAAAAGTTTATTTTATTTTTAAGCTTTAGTCTTTTTTTACATGCTTTTATCATTTTCAGTATTTTTATACATTTATATTTAACTCTCTATTTTATTTTATTTTTTGTCATTTTCGTTTCCATTATCAACCTTTTTTTCATCTGTTTGCTTCAAGCAAATATGCAGCACTAACAAGACAGAGACTAAAAACAGGCTTTCAGTAATGACACTGATTAGTCGAAGCTAAGACTCATTTCCAAATGAGACTGATGATTATTAATCTGTCTGTGTGGGGTTATTCAATCAGCAGTTGTGTTCCTGTGCATTAAGATGTTGTCTTCGGATTCATTCCTCCGATCTGTTTTTTGTCTCTAGAGAGCGGCGAACAGTCTGCCAAATTCTCTAGGACAATTTAATGGATATTTTACAATGTCTATAAGTGATTTTACAAAAGAAAGTAGCTCTGTAAAACCTAGTTAGGTGTCTAGTATGCAGTTACTATACATACTAGAAACTATGATAGAAACACGTTATAAAAACCCTTGGCTGGTGCATGTGCTTGCATTCATTTATGACATGCATATGTCATTGCATGCCGACACATTTCTCAATGCAACAATGCACAAAATCAATCTTGCATCACTAGAAGCTAATAACCCACTTCTAGTACGGCTGCAGGCCAAACGCTCGCGGATGCATTTGTTTTTGGCTCAAGGCAGCATCTTAATTTAAACGAACCCTTCACATAATAAAACAGTGCTCACATATCGTGTGGTCGATCCTGCTGCTGGACCTGAGCCTGATTTATCTGACTAACTTTATAAATATTATAATATAAAATTATAAATAAATTAAAAGCATGTCAAATAAAGTGCAATCATGAAACTTCTACAATTTAACATCAGTACAGTATGTTAAATAAGACTGTAAATAAGTAACTTATTTTATTTTAGTTAGTTGCCAACATTAAAAATTTTCATTTAAGTTTTTTTTAAAGCTAATTTATAATTAAAATAAAACTTTAATTGTATATAAATAATATTAAAATAACACAGATTAAAGTTGTTTCTACTTAATGCATTTAAATATAATTACAGTAAATTAAACATACATTCAGTTTTGCCACTTAAATTTTTTTCTGAATTCCATTTTTCTTGTTTAAATTTTTCTCTATAATAAAAAAAAGATGTCTTATTAATACTAACAACAATAATAATAATAATAATAAAATCAAAAAATTTGCAGGTCCCTATAAAATGTATTTTCCCCAAAATTCAGTTTTTTTTCCTCTAGATTATGTTTTAATGGTTACATTAAATTTTAATAATCCAGAAGCATATCTCATCAAAATCAAGAATCATACCAGTTAACAAAAATGTATTAAACGTTTAACAAAAATAACATTTTTAGTGCCCAATTAAATTTTAGTTTGTTTATATTGTTTTAAATTTTAATAATAAAAAGTATCTCTAAATTGCTAATTTTTTTATAAAAATATTTTTTATTTGATGCATTCTTATTTTCTAGAGTGTTTTAAAGTAATTATTGTTCTATTTCTAAAAAACTGGAAAAAAAACACATACTTTGAAAGTTCTTGTTAATATTCTGAAAATATATATATATATTTGTTATCATTTTAAAATATTAGTAATTTTGTTGTGTTTTTTTTAATACGCCTGTTTAGTTTTTTATTATTTTTCATTTACAGTTTTTAGATAATTCTTTTTGTAACTTAAGTACTTCAAGCGGTAAAATGGACAGAATACCAATTTATTTTTCAAAATGTATTATTATTATTGTGGATTTTTAAAAATATAGTTCAGATGCAAAAGCCATTTGAAAATTTCTTCAAAAATGAGCATTTTCTTAGGCTCCTACGGTTGTTGATGTTCAGAAAACAACCTATTCATTGCTATTAAAGTGAAACTGCTGAACCTACACATCGGAGCCTAATAAAAATGCTCATTTTTTAATTAAATTTCAAACAGCTCAAAAGAGGCCTTTGCATCTGAACTCTTCAAATATTGATGTTCACATATCGCTACTCAAAATGCATCTTTCCTTTCAGAAACAATTTTCTAAATCAGTCTTTTTTGTTGTGCCGCATCCATTTCTCTCACCAATCCTTCAGAATGGAAGATCAGAAACCCTTTTCTTTAATATTCACCTGATCTGGGCGTCGCAGTGGTTCTGTCGTCTGTTGAGGGCGTCTCCGTCGCAGCTGTGCTCGTGGTCGTCCCCTCCGCTTCACTTCCTGTTAAGTAGCTCCAGGGTTTCCATAAGGAGCTGACGATGTTGGTGAGGGAACTCTTGGTCTTGTCTTGAGGAGCCTCTGAAGGAGTCACAGAGCTCAGGGATTGACCGGACAGACCTTCGTCCTCGTCCTCTTCCTCTCGGGCCGAGCCGCCCGGACTCAGATCAGGAAGCACCTGTGGGCTGTCTGGGAACGAGTCCAGCTGACCGCTCCAGTCCAGAGACGTGTCTCCGGCGCGCAGACGAACCGTCAGATACTCGGCCGAGAGCTCGGTGGGTTCAGAGGTCATCAGTGGCTCTTTGTCCAGATCCACCTGTCCGGTCCAGTTCGAGGGTCGAAGGTCAGGCTGGTCCGGCTGGACGGTGATCTGTGCATCTGAATACAGTCAGATACAAGCTAATTTAACATCAATACCACTCTTCTTACTTTCAAGATATGAAACTTTTCAATGCAAAACGGGGCATTTAACAATCACTTACTCATTACCATTTAAAACAGCTGAATGTATGTTACAATGTAACGGATCAAAGCTCTAATTCTGTCTTCAGTGAAATCATTCTGATGATTCAAGAAACATTTCTGATTGTTATCAGTGTTGAAAACAGTCGTGCTGCAAAATATTTTAGTGGAAACCGTGATGCATTTTATTTTTCAGGATTCACAGATGAATAGAAAGTCTTTTGAAACATTATAAATGTTAATTAATAAAAAATTCACATGCACCTCAGAAAGCTATTCGTTTATACTTTTGATGCAGCTATTATTTATATAAAACACTTGCTGGAAAATGTATTAATCGTTTACAACTAACTTCTAACAAAACATTAAATATTTAAATATTCAGAATTTAAATATAGATCAAAACATAAAAAAAATTCTTTTTTAATGTCATTAGGAAAAATATCTTCAAAGAACACACAAAGAAAAGTTGCATCAATCGCTTCCTTGACTAACTTAATAAGGACTTCTGGGGAATAAAATTAAACTAAATGTCTATACTCTCCCTTTTGATGAATTTAATGCATCCTTGATGAATAAAAATATTAAAGAAAAGTGCTAAGTAAAAATCTTACTAAATACTTAATACATAAAACACATTTGAATAAGAATATCACGGATTTACTAATCATTTTCAACTCATCCTAACTTCTACAAAAACCTCTAACCTCACATGAATTTAACAAATCAGTAGAATTTAAATCAAAACATTCTAAAAAAGTTTGCAAAGTCATAGAGACAGAACTGAAAAGCAGCAAAAACAGCCTGAGAGGGTGAAAATGGCCCTGAATAAACATTTTTATTCTTTCTTTATGCAAAAACCCTTGATTAATATTATAAGTGCACTTCTGTGAAAAAAATAAGGGTAAAATATGATCCCTTTAGCAAGAAAACAGACTGATAAGTATGTCAGTGTTATGTTTCAAAGAAAGATTGGTGAATTAAAGAAGCTATTTAAGAGTTTAATTGGGGGTCTAATGCTATTTCATGCATGTTGAGTTATTTACACTGTTATAGAGTTGGATTCTCATGCTAAACATTGACAAAGTTTAACAAAAAAATGATATTTGGATGTAGTACGGGGTATTTTTGTGCCAAATACACTGCATCCTGTTTTATACAAGTTTTGTTTGTTTTCATTAAGCCTCCAGGAGGCTACCGTAAATATATCAAACCTTAATTTTTGATTAGTAATTTGCATTGCTTAGAACTTAATTTGGACAACTTTAAAGATGATTTTCTCAGTATTTAGATTTTTTTGCATCCTCAGATTCCAGATTTTCAATTAGTTGCATCTCAGACAAATATTGTCCTCCGAACAAACCACACATCAATGGAAGAATTATTTATTCAGATTTCAGATGATGCATAAATCTCGGTTTTGAAAAATTGACACTAAAGACTAAAGTTTTGTGGTCCAGGGTCACAAATGATAAAACTAAAGACTCTGGAGATATGAAGGATGCAAAACGTACTACTTTATAGTTACTCAAGATGTCCCCTTTAATTACTAAATGAGGATGAAAATTATTCTCAAAAACTATTCTCTGATGCAAAAACCTTGGACTTCTTGGGAAAAAGAAAAAGTTCTGATGGATATAGTATTTAATTTTGTTGCAAAGAATTGTGAACTCTATTCAGTATAAGTGAAATGAATGGTACCCGTGCTAGAGGCGAAGGATTCGGACGCGTCCTCCGAACTGTCGTCTCCGGTCATGTACCTCCATGGTCTCAGTAAGGACTTCACGATGCCTGTGAGAGGCTTCTGTGCTTTCTCTTCTGTTGACACATTAAATTCAATCACTCAGATTCTCTCTCCGAACACATAACTCAACCGCTAGAGCATGTGCAAGAAACGGCAAGAACACGGGTTTGATTAGCAGAGACACACGTGCTGATGATAGGTAAACCTTGAATGCACTCTAAACAACTTGGATTTACATGAATAAATCTAGATGAAAATGTACAGATGTACCAGCTCCTATTTTATACTGTGCCAAATATGCAAATGTTATTAATCCATGGAATATTTCACTACATTTATGAATGTGAAGTATGCATAAACAGCATTGAATTATACAGTGAACGACTTTTCTTTTTACATTTTTTACATAATCTTTGCCATTATTTGCCTTATTTAACTTAGTATGCAAAATGTCAACAACTTTTTATACAATCTTTACCTTTACACATTAGACTGATTTAAAAATGCAAATAAAGTTGCTTATTTCTAAGTGAGTGTGCGGTTGTATGTCCTTGAAATGCATTACTTCCATCATGACAGCTAACAATTAAGTCATTTAAAAAAGTATGCAGTATACTGTAGATATTGTGCAGTATGTTGAACATCTAATAATATATATTATAATATAATATATAATATAATTTAAGAAAAATTTGAGTCATCAGACTTACTAATTGATTTCTGTTTTAATATATATATATTTGTTTGGTTTTGTCAACTCTGAGTTTGTTAAGCCACCATCATGGAACAGGCCCATAGACTCTTACGTTTCGTATCATCCCTTAACCATGATCAAATCCCTATTGCATGGGCTAGATAAAACAATAACCAATAATAATGGTTTCTGTAATGCATACCTCTATAGCAGAAAGCATCGAAGCGTGCCGTCCCATTGTTTAGTTCTGATGGTGAAAAGGTTTGGACGCCAGGTTCTCCAGTGGGACAGTCGGAGCGCAGCGAGCTGATGGAGGACCTCACGCTGCCGTCAGACAGCCAGGCCGGCGCGCAGTGATCCAGGCCAGAGCTCCAGGCCAGATAGAGATGACCCACGGTCGCCAGCCGGCCGCCCAGAGCCGTACAGTGATCCACTGCCTCCGGACGAGTCAGTCCGTCAGGAACACCGGCGGGAAACACTTCACCTGCACAACCAGTGTTGGGGAAAGTTACTTTTAACAGTAATGCATGTCAACATTGCATTGCATCTCTAGAAAAGTAACTAATTACATTACTTAGTTACTTTTATGGAAAGGAATGCGTTACGTTACTTTTGCATCACTTTTTTAAATCTGGGAAGGGCTTGCTTGTTTGTTTTTAATATAAAAAGTTATATTTTTATCAAATGTAAAAGCCCTTTCACACCAAAAAGTGACAAGGAATAAGTCTCAGGCTGAAGGAAAAGTAAATTCATGTCCGAAACACAGGAGAAGAATGTTCGATACTCTTCAGCAATAAAAAAAAACAAAACAAAAAACAATGAAGCACAAATGTTAGTTTATCTAAAGTCATTTTTGCTTATTACGTAGTTTGGTTGAAATGGATCATCAAAGGTCAGCAGCAAAGACATTGGTTAATGGTATTAAATATATAAAAGATATTTGTGTTATTTAACATGTTTAATTATTGCAGGATTTAATTCATTTTGATGAGTACTGAATCTGTCTTTTTACGAGGAAGACAATTTATTGCGTTAGAACTACAGTAACATCATGTACACACAGAGCACACAAAGCCTCTGTACTTCTGATTTCTCTCAACATGGCGACAGGAGACTTGTCAGTCAATAAATGGGAAAACAATGTAACTGGCAATACTTATATGAAAAAGTAACTCATTCAACAATGACAACATTTTCTTGTAAATTAAAAAGTAATGCATTACTTTACTAGTTACTTAAAAAGTAATCCGATTACGTGACTCGCTTTACCCCCAACACTGTGATCAAGCACATGAGCAGAACAGCTGGACATGAATCAGTGCACAACACTTTCACAATAGTAATATTTATTAAGAGAAAAATCTGCTGTAACCCTGAAAACAGCAATAATAAATTAAATCAAATTACATTAATATATATTAACTACATTAATACTAGTCCATTAATACTTTGTTCCTGGTAAATGTGTCTTCCAGAATCTCACCTTGCATGTCATTGGCGAAACAGTAAACATCAAACAGTTCCGAAGGGTCCCGTTTCCCATAATTCCTCACTCCAGAAGAAAACTCTGCGTGTCCATGGCAGCCAAGCTCAGGTCTCTGTATGGGATACCTGCGGAGAGGAAACCAAACACCTGCACTGTGAGAATGTTCATATGTAAATAAAGCAGTGCTGTCATAGAGATGCTAATAAATAATTCACTGCAATATTATTAACAGGATCCTTAAATAGCTCAAGGTGAAGCGTGTCTGTCTGGCTGGAGTTTAACAGTCCTTCATCAACTCTGAAAGATATGTGCATGTGATAATTGCATCCAGCTGAACGTGCTGGTCCTTCTCATGGGGTCACATACTTTCGCCAGGCTTGCATGTTTCATGTATCAAACCCAAGGCATGCCTTGCCCCCTGAGGGCACACCCAACAAGGAGTGGTGCCTCTTCGTGGGCACTGGCCCAAGGCACCTATGTCCGTATGTTCTAATTTTATATATTTCCTGACTGATGCTCTTGAGTCAAACCTGACGCTCTGGTCTCTGAGCCATCCGGCTGCACAGTTGTTCATGCCGGAGTGAAACGCCGCCCACAGCTGCTCAGGGGTCGCGACCTCAGCCGAGTTCTCCTCACACGCACGAACGGCCTCGGGGAACGACAGCGAATAATGCTCCGTGGGAGAACGGTAGTGAAACACCACACCTGAAAACACACGGAAACATGAACATCAGAAAAACTAGAGGTCAGAACTGTTTATTATATTTTACATTGATTTTAATGACTTCTGTATATAGAACCCTTTTTTGTTTGTACACAGCTCACAAAAGAAGCATCACATAATGTAAATAAATTTTTCCCAGAAGAAGAATATGTGAATAACTCAATTTTGACAAAGATGTCAGATATAAGATATATATTTTTTTATATATTTTTTTATTTCTTTAATTTTCACTTATTACATTTTTTTCAAATTACAATAAATTATGATAAAGCTCAACATCGTCTCTTAGTTTCATTTGTGTAGATTACAAAAATTATTATTAAAATGTATATTGTTAATATATACCATATTTTATTAATTTCAGAAAAACTAATGTATGCGCTTCTGTAATTTTTTGTTATTTTTTAAAGATTAAAAAAAATATATTTCTACACAGAATAATTTTAATTTCAGTTTTATTAATTTACTTCAGCTTAAAATTAATTTCATCTCTAATTTTCTTAGAATTTTACAAATTCAAATGTATGTTTTTTTTATCTAACATTTCTATTTAATTTTATTTCAACTTTGTTCAGTTACCAAACATATAGCTGATAGTTTTGGTTAATAAAAACAACACTGTTTGAAAGACCACGATTTATCTTGAAATGTGTGACACTACAAAATAAGTACAAAAAAGTCCAGGAAAAGTGCAATAATCAAATATTAAATCATCAAGTGTCATTATTCAGTTAAATTAAATTTAGTCTTGGTTCACAATATTAAAAGGACAGGTGTCTGTGACAGTCTGTCATAAAGCAAGAGGAATAAACACAGTCCCGCGGAACAAATCATTGTTAACTACAGAGACCATGATCCTTTGCGCTGCGTCGTCACAACAACCGTTGTTAAGCCAATAGGATTGCACGCTGTCCAGTGTCCACACAAGCTCACAGCAAGCCAGCATGGCCGACAGCGATACTTGTAAGAATGAAAACAACAAAACTGAAGTTGAGATGGTACCAGCCCCGGCAGCTCTTAAATCAGATGTCTGGAAACATTTTGGTTTCGCCGTGTCAAAAAACGCAAAAGGAGAGAAGGTGGTGGACAGACAATGGACTATGTGCAAACACTGCCACAGTAAACTGCGATACAACACAGGAAACACAAGCAACATGAGTCAGTTTGGGGATCACGAATCATTTGAATCAGTTCGGGAGTTCGTAGCGGGTTCGCGAATCATTTGAGTCAGTTCGGGAGTTCAAAGCGGGTTTGCGAATCATTTGAGTCAGTTCGGGAGTTCAAAGCGGGTTTGCGAATCATTTGAGTCAGTTTGGGGATCGCGAATCATTTGAATCAGTTCAGGAGATCGGAGCGGGATCGCGAATCATTTGAGTCAGTTTGGGGATCGCAAATCATTTGAATCAGTTCGGGAGTTCGTAGCAGGTTCGTGAATCATTTGAATCAGTTTGGGAGTTCGTAACAGGTTCGTGAATCATTTGAATCAGTTTGGGAGTTCGTAGTGGGTTCGCAAATCATGTGAGTCAGTTTGAGGATCGCAAATCATTTGAATCAGTTCGGGAGTTCGTAGCGGGTTCGCGAATCATTTGAGTCAGTTTGGGAGTTCAAAGCGGGTTCGCGAATCATTTGAGTCAGTTTGGGGATCGCGAATCATTTGAATCAGTTCGGGAGATCGGAGCGGGATCGCGAATCATTTGAGTCAGTTTGGGAGTTCGGAGAGGAAAAGAAAGTTTCTAAAGAAAAACTTGAACACTAGCTAAAGGATAGTTCAGTGTTTTTCAGAAGGCTTTTTGCCAGACTATTTAAGACTGTTTTTTTTAGACTGAAGTTTAAGTTATGTTCCTAAATACCAGTTTTAAATGGCTGCTTTTATTTGCCTTGCACATTTAAACCTGACTTAACTTGATCTTTGTTTGAACTTAAAGGGAATTCCCTATTGTTTACGATTGTTCTAGTTGCTTCTTAACTTAAACATTGCACAGAAGAATCAGTTATGCAACCAAATATTACGATACAGAATATTGATGTTCCCGACTACAACTTGAACTTTAAATGCGCTATGTGATCAGCGTTTTATGTTGTCATGGATCCATAAATACAACAATAAATTGCCTGTTGACTGGCAAAAGCAGAATAAATGTCAGTATTCTTTCGCAATTATCATCACAAACACTATCGTGAGCTATTTAACAATACCGTGAGCTTTTCCAAATTGTATCGTACCGTGAGATTTTGATATCATTACATCCCTAAGTATGTAGAACATTTGAGATGATTTATCTTCGGTTTACCGTAATTTCCCTCTTAAGGTGTCACCTGTTTTTTTCTTACAATTCACACAGCCCTCGTTCGCTGGTAATCAATCTCACTGCTCTAATTAAAGAGTTACGGCCAATTAAGCAGTTAATGAGAGCCTGAGATGAAACTGCAAATAAAGCTGAGCTAAAGTTAGACGGGAAATGAAGGAAAGAGCTGAAATGGATCTGATATTGACAGTCTGAGAGAGTAATTAATTCACAGCAGACTCCTGAACTCAGTGTTTATCTGAAAACTGCTGTTCTGGGATCAGATATGCTCACGATAATATTAACTTGCTCACTGGGGGGTTTACAGACTAATACATTGAGCTGTAATTTTCTCTTAATTAAACTCAGAGAATGTACAACATTATAACTGCAGTCATTCTCCGTGAAGCTGAAGATTAAAACAATGTCCACGGTCAAAAGTGCTGTATTAATAAAACATCACACTATTATTTTATAAATATTATACAATTATTTTAAAAACACCAACATATTATGCATTAGTATTAAAAATAATTCTAAAAATATAATTTCATAATTTATTAAAATATAATTGTAATTTTAATTGAAGAACAATTCAAACTGTTAATTTCAGATCTAGATTTGTTCACAATGTCAGGGCAGTGTTACTTAAATATTATTTATAAACCATTATATTATTTATAAATATTTAAATTTTTTTTTTTACACTTTTCATTTTAATTTTAGTTTAGGTTTTAATAATTTTGATATATTCTGTTGTCATTTTTAGTTATTTTATTTTTAGATTTAATTTACATTTGTTTTTTATTTTTTAGTTTCCAATTACATTTTTAATCTGATATTTATATTTTAACTTATTTCAAATTTATTTCAATTAACAATATCTAGTATTTTCTATTAGGAAAAGTATATTAACACTGGATTTTGAATATTAAATCAGCACCCATTCCTAAAAAACATGATAAATTAAAATTCTTAATTTCAAGCTATTATTTACAATTCAGTATTATTTATATACGATTACAGTATTAATTAATATTTTTCAAATTAGCTTTTATTTTTAAATGTTCAGTTTTCCTTTTCACTTTAAAGTTAATGCTTTATTAATTACAATGCCCTTTGACATTTTTAGTACTAATTTAGAGATTTTCCTACATATTTTTAACTCAGTGCTATTAATATTATTATTTATTATTAATATTATTATTTATTATTATTATTTTTTTTTTATTAGATTCCCCGGGAACACATAATATGTAAAAATTGATAGCCTGAATGCACTGTAAGTCGCTTTGGATAAAAGTGTCTGCTACAAATTTAATTAATTTATTTTTAGTACTGCAGTTTAAACTTATTACAGTTAATTCATAACCTTCTTCCAAAATTGTTCATCTAATATTAATATTTTAGTTTATTTCAGTGAACAAAAATCTGTGTAATGTTATCAAATATTAATATATCTAGGAAGAATACAGTAACCGCATCTTTAAGTCTTTAAATCAAATTTATTATTAAATCAGCTCCTGTTCATAATCTGTTAATTTGTAGTTATTGTTTACAATTTTTAAAGGGCACTTATTATGTAAAATTACTTTCACATGTTATTTGGACATAAATGTGTGTTGGCAGTGTGTGAAAACAACCATACAGTATAATGATAAAAATCCAGCCTCTCCTTTTTTTTTTTTTTATCTTCATATGTGACTCTGGAGCCCAAAACCAGTCAAGATTTGTTAAGATAGAACAATATTTAGCTGACATACAACTATTTGAAAATCTGAGGGTGCTAAAAAACTAAAAAAATCATTTTTTTTAGAGAAACGCCAAGGTTCTTAGCAATGCATATTAATAATCAAAAATTATTTTTTTTATATATTTACAGTAGGAAATGTAGTAAATATATTCATGGAACATGATCTTTACTTAATATCCTTATGATTTTTGACATAAAAGAAAAAATGTATAATTTTGGCACATACAATGTAATTTTGGCTATTGCTACCAATATACCTGTGCTACTAAAGCAGTAGAAAAAACAGTAAATAATCCTCACCTGTGACCTCCAGGTTGACCGTATCCTGCTCATAATTTTCTCCCAGAGCGACGTGGCACCGGAAGCTCCCGGAGTCGTTGGAGCGGAGCTGGGAAAGCACCAGCGAGGCGTTGAGCGGATCGGCCGAGTATCCGGGCAGACTGACCCGACCCACGTATGCCCGGTGCACCCTGACCACCCCGTCCCGAGCCGACAGCACCGTGTGCTCCAGCGCTCCTGCGCCGCGGCTCCAGCGGATGAAGGGCCCGTGTCCCGGGATCAGGGCGGATGGCAGGGTGAACACACACGGGAGAAGAGCGGAGCCGGATAACGGGCGTCGCAGGGGAGGATGGGTCACTCTTCTGACCGTCGCCGGAGTCTCGGCTCGAGTCAGTCCTGAGAGAACAAACAGAGTCAGGTTTAAAGGTGATGTGTGCAGTGCTCTGGTGACTCTGGTTAAAGCGATACTCCACCCCAAAATTTTGTCATCAATCACTTATGAAGTAAAAGTAAAAGCTCCGTTTGTCTTCTACCCTTTAATGTTAAAGAGTCAATAATTACCTACAACCAGGGCTTGACATTAACTGTTTTGTTCACTAGCTAGTGGTTTTCCAAAGTTACTAGCCACGCAGCATTTTAACTAGCCATATTTTTGTTGTTGTGAAATTACCTGATAATATTTACTTCAACTAGATTTACAACCCTTTTAAATATAAAACCACTGTTAGCTCTGATAAGGTTGTGTGTAAAGCTCCTTTTTAAAATAAAACCATGTATTAAGATAAAGACATAAAACAGTAACTTCTTATTGCATAATAAAAGTGGTGCATGGTGCATTTTTATGGTTTTAGTCCCCGTTTGGTTTAGATGATGTCAACTGATGAGAAAAGTAGGTGTTTGAGATATTATATTCTGATGAAAGTTTATGAAGGCAAATGTTTCGTTCCATAGAACACGAGTGTGAATTAAGAAAGCGAACGCAACCCTTTTTTATAAATCCAAGAAAAGAGAGCGATCCACTGTAAATCTGTATATGCAACACCATTATTAAGTCAATGCTAGAAAACAACCCATTTTATTTTATACTCCAGGTTATTTGTTTCAACCTCTTTCATTCCTCAGCCTTTAAAACTGTGTTTACAGTAGAACAGTCAATTGATTTTAAACAGGATTTCAAATGTGAAGCTTGTATTTTTGTTAAAGTGAAACCTGATAGTCTTGGAACAAGTTAAAATGTATCATATTTTTTAAAAGTTCGGCGCCTTAAATTGATTAAAAGTGACTCTAAAGACATTTATAATTTTAGAAATTATTTATCTTTCAAATAAATGTGGTTCTTTCTATTCATCTGTGAATCCTGAAAAATAAAATGCATCAGTTTCCACAAAATTATTTGTCAGCTAAAGTGTTTTCAACATTGATAATAATGTTTCTTGAGCAGTAAATCATCATATTTTCATGATTTCTGAAGATCATGTGACACTGAAGACTGGAGGAATGGTGCTGAAAATACAGCTGTGCATCACAGAAATAAATTACAGCTTAACAGATATCCACATAGAAAACAGCTAATTAAAATAACAATAATATTTCACAATTTACTGAACTTATTAAAAAAATCTGATAGAGACTCACATTGTGATATTGTGTGTTTAACATTTATTTGTGATGAACTTCCTGCTAGGTTTGCGTTGTAAGTGCATTACTGTAAAATCATTTCCCACTGGTTTTTACACACAGATGCCGTCCACAGATATGCAAATGCAGTAATATTGCTTTATAAGTGAGAAGGGACGATGAACGGACGATCTAATCTCCCGAATCCACGCTCTTCGCTCAACTATGCATAACGGGAAACGCAGATAAAATCAATTGCAGTTCTCCGTTCCGCATGGATTTAGGGATGAGTGTATATCCCAGCATTTGAATAAAGATACAAGTGATAAAAGCTCAAATCTGCATTTAGATGGTCTCCATTCACCCCCCACGGCTTTGTCTTTGCGTAAAAACCAACTCATTTTCCTTCGTAATGAGACGTAACTCAAACACGCACGGCTGAATTACACCAAAACACAGAAGAAACCCAAAGAAATCATAAAGAAAACAAAGTCCATTTGTCCTTGAATTATCATTAGCATAATGTTGATTATAATTACTGTTTTTACTCTGTTTTTTTTTACATGAGTATAAAATAAAAGGCAGTAAAACAAATACTAAAAAATATATGAAAATACCATTTACATTTTATATTATCCTTGTCATTTTTTATACTTTTATATATTGTATATTAGTCATGATATATCATCATGTTTTTATCTATATAATGGCATTCATATTTTTACTTTTTTACTATTTATACAAAATTATATATGAGTATTTTAAAGAATAATGATAATATCAGAATTTTTCGCAAAATTTAACTGAGAGGTTACATTTTTTATATTTTATATAAACAATATACATTATTTATTATATTATGTAGTTTTTATATCTAAGATTAAAAAAATCATGAAATTACATGCATTTACAGTATTTGCATATAAGCATATGCTGCATATATTTTATGCATTTATCTATGCATTTATTTTCTTTTTTATAATTTTTTTTAATTTGGATTTTAATCTTAATTTCAGGGTAAAAATATGTTGTTACAATATAGCAAACATGAGAATACAGCACAATCACATTTACACACGTCACACAATCAATCCCACCAGTGGCTTTCATAAATAAGATGCCATTGGACACAGTGGGTAATACACACACACACACTCTCTCTCTCTCTCACACACACACACACACACACACACTCCCATCCAACTCACAGAGGGGGGTTACAGATGAATGTATTAAGTGAATAACCTTTCCAGCTCCAAACACACACACACACACACACACACACACAGCACCTGCAGTAGTTTACACCTCTCAGCCTCACCATCATAACCATGGCAACCGCTTCCAGCAGCAGTAACCAGGAGCGACGGGAGGACGGGGGTTTGATGCTCGGCTCGATGCGCTAAATCTGATTCCAGTCACAAGCGTCCAAACAACACAAAGCCCTGCTGATCCGCCTCACAGGACCAACACTGATCCAAAACACAGGCAGCTGAAGCAAGCCGCCTACTAAGACACCTTGTTAGGGCTAAAATCACATTACTCCAGAAATGCATGTGTATTGTGAGAAAGGCAATGCCAGAATCAGTGTGGTTATTATTAACTTAAACTAAAATTAAAGATGCTAAAAAATGTCATTAATAGCAATCATGCTAAAATATATTTATTTCGAGCATTGTTCAATACTTGAAGGCTAAATTTCAAAACTGTTCACACATTCAGCGTGTACTGAAGTCTATGTGGAACTGTGCATGCATTTTTCATTGCTTTCAGACAAAATGCATGCAATGACCACAAATCCAAAAATTGAACTAAAACAAAAATTGAACTAAACATAATTAAAGCTACATTTTTTTATGAAAAAAATTAATAAAAAAGGACAAAAGTGCATAACAAATTGACTAAAATGTAAAACTTAGCCATGACAAATAACTGAAAATACAATTAATTCAAGCTGAAGTACTAAAATTTTAATAAAATAAAAAATAAATTAAAGTTAAATAAAACATAAGTTTTTAAATAAATAAAGACTAAATGGATAAAATAACAAAATTACAAATCAGAAATAGCTGAAACTAAAAAAAGTTTAAGTGCTTAAACAAACGAAACTAAAATGGAAAAATGTAATTAATAAATAAATAAAAATACATTCATAAAAGCTGCTAAAAGAACAAAAGCGCATGACAAAACAACAAAAACTGAGAAATGTCTAAGTTAAAAATAAATTAAATAAAAATAAGTTGAAGTACTCAATTTAAAACTGAAATAAATATAATTTAAAGCTAAATGAAAATATATTTGATTAAAAACTAATAAAAAGGACAAATTTACATAAATTACTAAATATTGCTTTGCCAGTTAACTGAAATAAAATGTTAAGTTTAAGTATCAAGCTTACTAAAATGAAAGCGGAAATAAATATAAAGCAAAATATATATAATGGATAAAAGCACATAAAATTTGTAAAACTTAAAAAAAAGTATTAATAAATACTAAACTATATAAATGATACTAAAATATCACTTCCCTGAATGCTTCAGATGCAGGATAAAGTAAAAAATGTAGATTTAAAAAAAACTTGCGAATTAGCATCAATAGAAAACTAGTCATTTAACCCAGTTTTTGCATGTTCTGTACATTTCCCACATGAAGCGCTGTATAAATCAGTTCTGAGGTTCAGTTACAGTCAGGGTGCTGTCTGCATTTGGTCTCTGTGTGTGTGAGAGAAAAAGTGTTTTTGTGAGCAGATGTGGCACTTTATTGCAAAGGAGGGAAATAATTAAATTCCCCCTGTGCTCTTTCATTTCTCAGCTACACTTTCATGGCAATCTGACTTTCTTTTTCAATCAGACTGATGTAGACGTGTGTGTGTGTGTGTGTGTGTGTGTGTGTGTGTGTGTGTAACCAATCCTCTGTTCTTCAACAATCTGGTGATGCTGAGAGCTGTAGGTGCTTTTAGCAATTTGTAGCAAATTTTTGCAATAGAAACAACACACTGCATTGCAAAAACTTTTTTGAAAGAATTGCCCCAAACTTGCAGGTGTCTTTCTTCTGTTGAACACAGAAGAAGATATTTAGAAGAATGTTTCTGGTCTCCATTGACTTTTATAGAAATGTTGTCCATATTATGGAGGTGAATGGGGACCAGGAATTATTTTGTTACAGACATACTCCTATCAAAACATCATCTTTGTGTGAAGAAAGAAACTCATTCAGGTCTGGAGAAACATGAGGTAAATGTCAGAAATTTTAGGTGAATTACTCCTTTAAGACAAAATTGAAAAATAATTATATTTCTGTAAAGAATCTTCTTCAACTCATTGTAAATAAATAGAATAACCTCCAATTCACCTTAAATTGTATTATAATGTAACTTTGAGGTGTTTTTCATGGAGTCACCAAATCATACAATCAGATTAACAAAAACATTTTTTACAAAATATTTCAAAAAATGCACAAAAGAATATGAACGAAATGAATGAAAGCTTAATATGAAAATTAAATAAACAAAGATTTATAAAAGTGACAAGCATTTATTACTGGATGTATAATTATTATATATTGGATGAACTGGTCTTTATGTTTTTATTTTTTTATTACTATTGAAAAATAATCCACTAGACTAAATAAATAATCTAAAAAATCTGAGAATTTTACTGAATCTTTTCTTTTCTCTCAAATTCAAATCATTCTATTTAAGAAATATTTTTCACAATTATTTCTAATTTAGAAAATATTATGTAAAACAAATATAAATTTATTTGCAGCAATTGTTATGCATGTGTTTTACAATCTTTAAATTAAATAGTGTAATGCATTTATAAATACGAACTAATGTGTGCCCCTAGACCATAAAACCAGTGCCATCCACAAATGCATATTACTAATAAAAAATTAAGTTTTGATATATTAACAGTTGGAAATTTACAAAATATCTTCATGGAACAAGATCTTTACTTTACATCCTAATGATTTTTGGCATAAAAGAGAAATCTATAATTTTGACTCGCTATTGCTACAAATATACCTCAGTGACTTAATCTGCTTTTGTGCTCCAGTGCCACAAATCACCTTATTGTAAAGAGTTAACAAAATTGTATTCATAAAATTTTGTTCATACAATGAAAATCTATGTTTTTTCCCCCCTCCAAATTTTTTTTTTCTTACACAGGTACTAAGAAAGTCACACAAATTTACTGCTTTAAGTTAGCAGTTTTTACATTAAACCAGTCGCCTGTCAGTGACCAGCAGCTTTGTGTCTGTCGTATATTTCGAGGTCCGTTCTAAAGAGGGCAGGTCTGAGTGTTCAGGGGGCATTAATCGTCTTGACAGGAGGGAGTGATTTCCCATCATCCCTCAAAGCAGCCACCCATCGCTAAAGAGACTAATGAAAGAGCCTCTGACTGAAGCTGCCAGTGAAAACATTTGGACTATAGAGCATTCTGCAGTCGCTCACACACACACACACACACACACACACACACACACACACACACACACACACACACAACACACACAAGCACACACATGCATATAAGCTGCTTTGCTATCTGAAATAAGCTATTATTTTTCGAAATTACGAATGCTATTTTAACAGGAAAAAGTGTTAATTTACAAAAAGAAATATTCACTATACATATACATATATATATACATAATATATATATATATATATATATATATATATATATATATATATATATATATATATATATATATATTTATATCAAATACAGGAAACTAGATGTCAATCAAATATAAAATGCATCTGAGTTGACATTATTTTGATTTGTGCTTACCTCAAAGTGCAATAATTCTGTTGAAATGTAAAAAGAAATTCTGAAGTGACTAATAATTGCAATTATAATTTGGAGCAAAACAATTGTGAATATGGATTTAACAATTACCATGAAGTGCAACTAAACAGCTAAAATATGACTGAATGTCCACAGTTTTCATTAAATGTCCAACTAAAATATTAATCTCGGGTATACAGTAAATAACGTTTTGTTTTCTTAAATTTCGTCATCATCATCAAGAAAAAGTTTTTCTTTTGTGTTCAAACAGATGAAATAAGGAACAGGTTTGGAATTTTACAAGCAGAAGTACCAGAAATACAACAGGAGGGCCTTCGAGTCAAAAAGGTTGAGAACCATGATATTGTAGTTATTAGCTTCACAACATGCTAACATCAGATGTATTTTTAGAAAACCATGTCATGTTGCTCTTTCCAGCTGTTACTGAATGCAAGAACATGCCCTGTGTGAACCGCCCCGTACGCATAAGTCCCCGTTTTGCTTCAGATGTTTTTAAGAGAGAACGAGTGAACCAGAACTCACCACATTCTGCTGAGAACACAAGCAGAATAGCAAGAACCTGGAGCCCAGCAGCGCCGACACACACCATCCTGTGTAGAGAACAGGACAAAGAGAAGGTGAAAACCATGAGATTCATAATATACAAACAATACTGGCTGTGTTTCAACTTCAATAGCTATACAAAGAGAAATTAAGTGTGCACTAAGAAAGTAGTGCAGCATTGGGATGCACTGCCATGCTATGCATACTATAGTAGTTCAGCTGTTCATATAATAGCATAATAAAGGTAAACAGACAACTATACAGGTTATAACGTGGGTTTAGGACCAAGATCATGTATTAACAAAGTCAGTTCTTGCTTTAAAGCAATATTTAAAATGTACTAAATGTAGGACTCTATGATTTCCACAATCCGGACAGAATCCATTAATAAAAACAGAATGTGGAATGTCATGGAATTTTAGAACAACAAATCAAAAGAAGTTCAGTGCACTTAAATCAAGTGACGATATGGACACTAGTTAATATATATTATTAATATTACTAAGTTAATTTAAAAATAGTCTTTTTTTTTATTACCAGAAAAAAATAAAAAAAATTATTTCATAGGACCCTACACATTAATTTACACTTGTAATACATTTCTGTTAAATTGTATATTTAATGATAAAATGCTTTTTGGTTAACAAAATTTGATTTAACAATAAAATAAAAATAAAAAATCACACAAAATCCAGCGAAAATATAATAGGAAAAAAACCTGAATCTGGAGAGAAAAAATTTATTCAATAGGGCTTTAAAATTGTGGTTGCAATCAAACACACCCGGACCTTTCCTGCATTTACACCCTAACGCAGGGTCACAAGAGGCTGAGAGATCAGGAGGGTGTGAATTTGGTGCCAGCCCACAGGATGTGTGAGATGATTTCTAGCCCTCTATACATTATGCATGCTGCGAGGACTCGCTCCTTGATCTCACTCAACTGGCACCAGCATCCCGACACTCAGCTTAATGCTCACAGACGCTCTGCCAACAGCACCTCCACTGAGAAACATGGAGAGAGGAGGAGAGACGCCAGCATTTAAGAGCCAAACCGCACCAGAGACAGCCAGAGAGAGAGAGAGAAAGACACAAATAAAAGGGACGGAAGACTTATTTACAGGCATGGGAAGGTCGTGCACCGGCTCGGCTCCAGTATTGTAATGTCAGAGGAGTTTGTGAGCGAGCTAGCAGCTATTCTCTGTACTGTGAATGCAAACTTGCTGACGCTCCAGGCGTTTAGCATTTCAATTCCTGAAGGATTCGGCAGCGCTTTTGTCAGAGGTGATTTAACTTACATCGGTTAGCTGTGCTATTCATAGCGGTAACTAGAGACACAGCTGAGGCCGAATCATGAGCGGGACTTTAACAAACTGAAAAACTGCAGCATTTATGATAAGCAAACGCAAGCAAGGCTTTGTGTTTATGGGATGTATGAAAGCCGTCCCGTAGCCCACGGCTGTTTGATGCAGACTGCACACTAAAACAACAAGCACACAGCTTTTCTCATCAGCCCGACTGCAAACTACAAGTGAGGAAGAACTAATAACTCCATTTCTGGACTAAATTGCCAACATAAGACCAAAATCTGGCATGAAAACAGTGAAGTAGTATTACAGTAAATAAAAAACGAATTAAATAATAAACGGAGCAATTCCAATAGGGTCCTCACACTGCAGTGCTTGGGCCCTAAACATAGCTAAAATAAAAGTACTTAAAAATGTAATTATTTTATAACTGACCAAATGTAACAATAAGGACATTTATAATGTTGCACATTTTTTTACATTTCAAAACTCTTTTGAACCATACATTCTCTTTTCAAAAAAAAAGAAAAAAGCATAAAAGATACTGTAACTAGTGTAAAAACGACCTATTTTTCACAACAAAATGAGGCACAAGGACTCCTGGAAATACACCGAACATAAATCTCAGCAACTATTCTCAGAAACTCCAGTACATCCAAAATTGTTACAAAGAAACGCAATTAACACATTGAATTAAATGTGAAATTGTATTTTGTTGTAAAACACACGAATAATGTTGGTTTTAGATATTCAAAACTATATATAAAAAATAATAATATTTAAAGATGCAACTAGTGTAACTTGAGCAAAAGAAATAAGTGATAAAAAAAACATATTCCACAAAATATGAGGTACAAGGACTTATGGAAATACCATTGAACATTGGCTCAAATGAATCAGTGAGTTTCATCCAAATGTGTCGCTTTACTAAAATAAATCAGACCGATTATAAAGGAGATCTTGTTTTATTACTGATCAGCTCGCTCTGTGCAACACAAGGTGACATAATCAGCAAAAGCTCCACAGCTTCTTAAGTAAAGCAGCTTGTTTCTGGAGAAGCTGCATTTTTCACAGATAAGCTACTGTCACACTGACAAATGTTCGTAGGGCTGTTACTTTTAGTTAACAGCCTTTCCAGCACTAGTGTGTTAGATAGATTCGGTTTAGAGAGAACAACAGATCTGAAATCTGATAATATACTCACTATGGGAGGATTTGGCTGAAGATGTAAACAGCAAACGCAAACATTTCTCATCCAATGATCTGAGCTACTCTCAACATTCATTTTAAAGCTGTACACTCTTACTGGATGACAAATACTTAACTTGTTTGTTTTATCTTTTAGTTTCTACTATAAGAGTTTAAGAGAAAGATTCAATATGAAAGCACAATATCTGAGCAATAAAACAACATGAAATTATAATGACGTCTGACTGACAGCTTGCAGAACAAGCTATATGTCAGACTGGCTGAGATATGCTGCTATATTTGTCTGAAATGTCAGTCGAGTCACTTTATGTGATTATAAACACAAGCTTGAGCTTTCTTTTCTTTGAGAGACTTCAGCTGCATCTTAAGCAGAAGAAAGGGAAGTTTAAAAATAATTCAGAGTGAATGAAATGAATATAATGAACATTTTAAATGTTCCAAATTATTTCTATTTTAAATAAATGCTGTTCTTTTCGACTTTCTATGCATCAAAGAAGCGTGAAAAATAAAATTAATCACAGTTTCCCCAGATGAAGACTGGAGTAATGATGCTGAAAAAACAGATTTGATCACAAAAATAAATTACATTTTAAAATATTATCACACAGAAACAACTGTTTTAAGATAGTCTGCCAAACTTCAAGATTTATGATTAACTATTCCCATAATGGTCAATCTGATCTAGTGTCGTAAATGCAAACCAAAATCCAGTGGGGGTTTTTTTTTGTATCATTGAGATACTTTTATAGTTTATATTTACATTTTATATTTCACTTCAAATGTAGTTGAAGCTTTAGTAATTTCCCTGTGTGTTGTCATTTATAGTTAATGTTTCCTAAAAAAGTGTCTAATTTTCATTCTTTTTTAATTCAGTTTTAGTTAATTTAGTTTAGTACTTAGTTTGTTTAGCCCTAAATGAAAGTTTATTTTAAGTATTTTTTTTTTCTCAATACTAAAAAATGTAATCATTAAAAAAACTGAAATAAAATAAAATCATTAGATGGAAAATATTTAATTTAAAAAACTTAAATGAAAATTAGAAATGCTGCTTTAGCAACTAACTGAAATAAAATAAGTCTGAGATAAAGTGCTAAAACTGTCTAGAAAAAAACAGTCTAAAGCTTAATAGAATAAAAAATGAATAAAAGACAATAGCCTATAACCAAATTATTTCAACAATTCAACAATAAAATTAAAATTTTCCATAATTCAAAATATTAAAGAATACTTTAATAATAAATAATACTAAAGTACTAAAATATACTCAAACTAAAAAATGTTGAATAGAAATGTGTAAACAACTAAAACTAATCAAAATAACTTCAACATAACAAACCTTAAACTTAAGCTAAAATGAAAACAAAATATAAAAACAAATTCCGTAATGTTACATACGTACATAATAAAACAACTGGTTCAATAAATGTGCATTATTTTATCCAATATTTGTGGTTACAGTGTATTTGCAATCATATTAAATTACTGCATTCCTAGTCAACACAGCTTGTTGCTAAGTGATAGATGCAAATATGCAACAACAACACCATAAATACAAACTTTGCAATTTGTTAAGCAGTGCATTTTAATACATATATGATCATTGCATCCTCAGCATTGCAACAATGCTATATGTGTGCTGTCTGTGTACACTTAGATTCATGAGGTTCCACTCTATACAGACAGTATGCAGTAAGACGACTCACTAGGGTGCTCACTATGCACAGATTCACAGACGGGTCAGAGAGTGTGTGACTCTAATGGACTCCTGTAGCTCATCAGCACATCTGAGAGAAGATAATGAGAGATAATGAGCATTAATGAGCCTTTCGCTGCACTCCAATGCCTCTTCAGATTCAAAGAGGGACGAGACATTAAAACAACAAACAGCCTCGAACACAACACACAACTCTCAGGAGGCTTCAGAGCTCTACAGAACATCTACAGACGGGAACTGAAGCCTCCTGGCACAACATCACTTGCTGCATATGAAAAAAATATATATATTTGGAGCTGTTATTAAAGCAGCTTATACACACAACATTTTAAGTTTGAGGTCAGTGGTTTTTTGTTCAATAATTAACACTGTTATTGAGGAAGGATGCATTAAATCCATCGAAAGTGACAGCAAAGATATTTATAATGTTACAAAAGGTTCCTATTTAAAATAAATGCTGACCTTTTCAACTTTCTGTTCAGAAAAAATATCCTGAAAAATAAAGTGTGTCTCAGTTTCCACAAAAAAATTAAGCGACTAAAACAGAAAACATCAGAAATGTTTTGATATATCAGCTTATTAGAATGATTTCTGATGGATCATGTGACACTAATGATGCTGGAAATTCAGCTGCACATCACAGAAATAAATTACATTTTATGATAAGCTCCCACAGAAAACAGCTTTCTTGAATTATAATAACATTTCAGATTTTTACTGTTTTTCCCGTATTTTTTATCAAATAAATGCAGCCTTGGTGAACAGAAGAGTCTTTGTTCAAAAACATTTTATACTAACCCCAAACTACAAAAATATATCTACAATTTATATCAATAAACCACACATTATTTTTTGCAAAAAATAAAATATATATTTTAACCACTTCACACATATAAAATCTGTTTTCCTGAAAATAATGATCAATGTAGGACCTCAGCTACATATTTAAATGAGCACAATTCGACAGCAAGGTTCAAAATATCACATAAATCCAAATCTATGCAAGGCATATAAACACACACACACACACACACACACTAACACTTGTAGACACTGTTAGATTTCATGGAGATGTGGGTGTATGACTTCATTCATATGAGCTGGCATTATAGAAAAGAGATCAGAAATCATAAACAAACTCCAGCTTTCAGATGAGTTTGGGTTTTAAAGAGATGATCTGTTGCAACTAAACCCACGATTAAATACAATCTCCAGACACGTGCATGTACGCAAACACACTGCTTCTCATTCCTCTGTGTTTCTCACATATTACAGTGCTTCTCATCCCACACACACACACACACACCAGAATGAAGCAGCTCTCCTATTCAAACCGGTTTAAATCTAATATGGTTCTGGAGCAGCGCTGACATTAACATGCAGGAAAGTCTGTGGGAGTCACAACCACCCACAGCAAAGACGAGCCACACGTCTCTGTAATATCTGCTCCAGACAGCGATGAGATCTAACGGAGAGATCTTCAAATCAACTGATGATCTCAGCTGCTCTGCATTCGTTTTAATGCTCTCAACTCTTCCTGGAGGATAGGGATCGTTGTTATTCCTCCTGATGTGTGTTTACTCACACTTACATCTGAGTCTCATTCATCAAGAGGGGTCATACAAACACACACAGGTCAAAGGTCAAACCATGATCAAGGCTCACACTGTATGTCACAACTGAGCTGAGATCTTTTGTTGTGAAACAGCAAGTAAACTCATATCAAATGATATGCATCAATATACCACAATTAGCCTAAATTTGATTCTGTTTTTATTTATTATTGTTTTCATAAAGTGCTTTGAAATAAGTCATTTTGAATTCAGTGTTGTTACAGTTTCAGTTGTAACATTATTTAAAAATATCTGTAATTATTATTGTTATTTTTTAAGCAGTGTTGACAATATTAATGATTATTTGATTATTAAAAACAACAACTTTGTTGTCTCTTTTCTTTAATCTTTCCTATGTATTTGAACAATGCTAGAAACTTCCTGTGTCTATTTGCCTCATCAATCTCTTGATGTATTCCCCAATTGTAAGTCACTCTGGATAAAGTGTCCGCTACATGAATAAATGTAAATATAAAAGTAATATTGAATTATTTGAATTGTTAATTTTGTTTTTAATGATTTTGCTTGTTTTTCTTAAATGCATGCTTTAGGATATTAATCCACAACAATAGATCCTACATCACAAAGCAATTAGTAAAATAACATTTATAGACAAAATTCTTATAAACATAAACTTTCTACACATGCAAACGAATGCAATTTTGCAATTTTGCATGGGACACGTGCATGTTTTGCACCCTTAAAGCATCTGTATACACATAAATACACCCTCACATGAAATGAAGCACAGTTTTTCTCTCAACTCAGCTGGTGCCAATTCAACACAGAAAACTGTGTCAGGCGTCTTTACAGAAAAACAAACAGATCAAAGTCTTGCCAGTGGCTATCAGCGCTTCATGGCCTATTACTGTAGGACTTTAGAACAGCTGAGCACAAAACCCAAAGACAAGAATCATCTCTAAATGAGAAAAGACATGAAATAATGAAGCTTCAGGCCAGAGGCTTGTCAGCCGGTTAGCTCAGAGAGAGACAGAGAGACGGACTGATGGTAAGACAGACTTCTGACAGGCTAACGATCGTTATTCACACTGATAATAACTAACAAAAATAGCTTCACATAGCCAGCGGGCTCGAGTGGAAAATCTGACTGCAAACTCTCCGGCAATGCGAGTGTTAACCGGCCGTCTGGTTGCCATGGTTACTCCGGAATACTGGGAGACACAAACTAACCATGGAGGGAAAAAAACGCTTCATTGTGTTTTGCATATGGATGTCTGTTCACACTCGATGGTGGTGAGACTCGGCGTTTAACACATTTCTGTTGCAGCTTTTAAAGGTCTGCAGAAAAACAAACACATTATTCCATACCATAAATGTTGGAAAATATACTATTTTCTCAAATAAATATTCACAATAGTTCTTATAGGAATTATAACTGTAACATTATTCATCAAAATATATATATTTTTATAATCAATAAATATTATTATTAAAATAAGTTGTTATTATTTTTTATTTGACTATTACCGATTATTTTAATTTATTTATTTTCTTATTTTAAAAATAAAAACTGGCACTAAAATTATGTGCATTTTAAATGCATGTACAAAACAGGGTTTTATATGGGAAAGAACTATAAGGTCCAATATAATTGTTGATTTGATTGTTATTAATTATTTGAATTCATTTTAAATACAGAAAAACTGATATTAAAAACAATATGCATGTTTTAAAAAAAAATTACAAAATGTTTTTTATTTATATTATTAGGGTAAGATTATTATATTGTTATATTCTTTTAATATTATTGAATATTATCATTAAAAATAAATGATTGTAATTTTTTATTTGACCAGTTATTTTAATTTCTTTTCATTAGTAATTTTAAATGAAGAATAAGTGGCATAAAAATTATGCATTTTAAAATATATATGGTTTTACAGGGAAAACAACTGTAATGTTATTATTACAAATATTTATTTCATTATTCAATATTACAAATAAGTGACTTATTTCTAATTTGATAATTTTAATTTATTTTAATTATTAATTTTAAATAAAGAGTTAACATTAAAAACTATATGAATTAAAAAAAAAATTAGTTTTAGAAGGGAAAATATATTTTTTTATTATTATTACATCTTATTATTAAAAATAAGTTACCATTATACCATACCAGAACAGGTGAATTTACATGTTAACCAAAAAAACATTTTTACAGTGATAATTTCCTAATTGCTTCTTTATAATTTTAATTATCAAATTTGCACTGTAATTGCAGGAGAGAAACATGTCACTGTGGTGTAAAACACAAATCCTGTCACATTGTATCAAGCCAAACACGCTAAAAGGTGCTTCATATCAGCGTCTGTCTGAGAAAACAGATGATAAACACAAAGAAATGGAGAGCCTTCCTTTGTTTGACTGTTTCTCTCTCTCTCTCTCTCTCTCTCTCTCTCTCTTTCTTTAACTGCCCATTACACGTCTATTGAGGACGGCCGAGGGGGGCTGGGAAAGACCTCCTGCAGACCCACGGCGCGACAGAAGATGTACAATTAACGAGAGATGCTGGAGAATAATAGCAGGTTTCTTTTCCTGTGAGAGGGGTATTTACATTAGTGAAAGGCATTCAAATTGCAAGTTAAAGACCTCCAAGGATAATGATTTGTTTCAGTGCAATGCTTTTCCCTGACCCAAGATCTCTGGCTTTGAGGACATTTACATTATCCTCAACTAAAAATAACAATTATATTATTATTTTCTAAAGATGATGCAAAAAACAAGTCATTCTGAAAAAAGAAAAAAAAAATCACACATTTTTTTCTGTTTTTTTGCAAGTCAAATATGTTTAGAGTACATTAGATTACATCAACATCAAGTTTCAACCATGCAAATCCCACAATAAAGGCCTGAATAATAGCAATAGTGATGCTTGACTTAGCAAACATTAAACACAATAAACATCAGTCTCAGCTCAGCAAATAATAGTAATGAAGATCTGACATGTAAATATACTGTATGTTATTCATGCAAATACATTAGCAAGACAAAAGCATTACAGAAGCCCCAGGAACAGTCATTAATATTCCCACAAACACATTGTCTGAGTGTAAACAGTGTCTGGAGCAGGATTTAGTCATGAGACAGCAGTGAGTGAATCAGGAGCTGTCCAGTGCTGAAACACACTCACAATACATTACTTAAAATAAAACATAGAAATTGTTAGATTTTGCTAAATTTGGCTGAGCACTAGTTTGGCTGTCTCAGCAAAATACTAGATTTCTCTTAAACATAACATAACATAAGTAAGCTTGACCAAAGTTCTTGTGGGGAGCAGAAATTATTGAAGGTAGCAGTTCTTCAGCAGTGATTTTGTCTGTGAGATCAGACCTTTATACCTGGTAAAAAACGTGCTACAAACAATACAACAACACCCCAATGATAGTGTGACCTCATGATGACCTTAGAGGATCTCTGCCATGGAGAACCCGTGATGCATTGACCTAATGAGCTAATTACATGGGCCATTTGGGCCACACTTTTGTAAACTGTTGATTGCATCTGAGACACAGTCACAATGTAAATGCATCTGACTAAAGATGCACACAATCTTATTTTTTATATGCATTAAAAATGGTTTACAAGCATTAAAAAGACTGAAGAAGCTAAACAAGGAGGATTCAAAGACTGACACTAAATTAGCTTATAAAAATATATGCATTATATACTAGATGTATAAAAATAATCAATGCATAGGATTTTATAGAGAATCTTTTAAATATGGTGGGAGTTTTACCAGCTCTTGTGCTGCATGCATGCTTATGATGAACACGACAAAAATATGGTTTATGTAGCACTTACATATGATATGCGTGAATAAAATTCTTGCTGCTAATAAAAAGCAGTTTCTCCTAGAGGATAATGAGGTTAAAGGGAGGCCAATGGAGCCGTTTGCTGAAGTCTCCTGCTCTCAAATGCTCCTCCTCTAGAGCTGTGCATTAGCTCAACTGTGTTTTAAACTCTTGACCAAATTCTGCCATCAAATGCTGCCTGACTCTTTCATTTTCTGCTTGTAGTTTCTGGACAAAAATCTGAGACAAATCAAACTTTTAAATGAAGTTTGCATCAGAATCAGTCTGAGTAATACACATTTCCTCTTAAATGTTTTTTTGCAGCTATGCAGTTGCCAGGGCATTGCTACATTATGCAGTAGTTAGGTTGATATGTGTGGTTTCCAGTGCATTGCTATATAGTTGCAAGTGCATTGTGGGTAGTTTCCAGGGTTTTTCAATGCAGTTGTTAGGATGTTGTGGGCAGTTGTGTGTGGCTTCTAATGAGTTGCTATGCAGTTTCTAGTGCACTGTCAGGGATTGCCACATCGTTATAAATTTTTTGTAGTAAACATGTTCATCAGTTCAGCACGCATTAATGCCTGACATATCTTCTTAAAAATGGAAAAAAAATCTTCCAAATAGAGTTTCACACCCTGAAATTATTTTTAAATGTGCATTTCACATAACATTTTTACAAAGCTACAATTTACTTATGTTACACTCAAAACTGCTCTTTTTTTTACATCAAACGGATGAATAAAATGGCCTTGAAGCTAAAAAAATCTCATTCAGGTTGCATACGTTCATACATAAGATGCATGGTTGAATCCAATAACAAATAACATCCGAAATTAAACCTTGAGCAGCATTTTGTGTTTTTTTTTTTTGTTTTATTGCTGCTGCTGTTGTTGTTGTTTTTGTTTGTTTTTGTGCAGCCTGTCCTCTTTTGCTTTCACTGTATGGAAAAAGCAGCGTGAACATTCTTTAAAACATCTCCTTTTGTGTTCAGCAAAAGAAAACAAACTCAAATGGATTAAGAGCACATGAGGGTGGATTCATCCCTTCAGGAGTGCATGTATGCATAATAAAATAACCACCAAATAAAGTTGAAAGGTTCTAAAAGAGCCGTGTTTCTTTCGGCATGTGTCTGGCGGGCTTCCAGAGACCCTCCTGTGAACTCACACACATCCAGACACAATTAATTCTGCATGAGACTGAAGAAGCGTGTCTTGTGTTACTGAGGCGCTTGTGTGTTTGCACACAAGGTTACAAGTGTTTGTTTCTCAGATTTTTACCTTTTCTGAAACAAATGCATTTTTTTGAATATTTGCTTGCACACCACTATTAAGATGTTTAGTTGAAATGTATGCAAATGTGTGGTTCAGTTTAGATATGTTGAACCTCATCTACGTTCCACTGCAGTGAGTAGCAGTATAAACCAACCGATACAGCAAAGAGTTTAAACTCAGACTAGCAGCGTGTTATTTAAAAAAACATCACGTCCACATCACTTCATTTGCTGCTGATCCATGAAGATGAAGGACTTCACGCACATACACTGAAGGCAAACACTGAGAACCATGTCTTAAACACTTCTACGCTCAATAACCAACCGATACAGAACAAAGAAAAAATCACAGTAGAGCTATGAATTTTAGACACTTTAGGTAAAATCATATATATTACAATACAGAAAACCATTCAAAAATGTACATAATTATTATTATAATTTTCTATTGATTTTTAAATTAAAATCAATATACTGCAAATGCTTCCCAACACATATTGTAAACCACAATGATTTGTTAAATATTTCAAAATGTAAAATATATTTTAAAAAATTGCATACTGCAAATGGGAATTGTATTTATTTTTCCATGGAAATAGTGTCATAATGCTGCAACATCATAATCTAAATGGCATCTTGGTGCAGAATTCTATTTATCCTTTCTTTCTTTTAATTTTGGAGTGAAACATGATCTATATTGATATGGACTGAATAGAACATAGACTCAGAAATTGTTTTCAATGCTCACATAGACACTGTGTGTGTAAGAGAGTGTCATAAAGTGGTTATAATGGGGAATAAGAGCCTCTGATATTGAGTTGAGCTGCTTTTTGACCAGACTGGTTCTTAAGGAGAACAAAGAGATAGAAACCATTGTCTTTGTTATAACTTCAATTATATGCACAGGCTTAATTTTTATTATCATGCCAGTAAAGCTGCTTTGAAATTGGATTCTGATTATGTGTTAGTAAAAGAAAGAGGGATTCGTTCTGCATCGATCAGATTTGTGATCTATACATATCACCTGATTTCTCTGACCTGTTCACCCTCTGTTCCCTTCACCCCTAAAACACCATCTCATTATCATACTCCAATAAATCCAACACCATTAATCCTCTTATTTTCACCCTAACCTCTCATCATCCCTGTAGACCCATGATTAAACCCTAAAAACCACAAATTGCAGACGATCCCAGAGGAAATGCTGATGGAGAATCCCGGCAGCTGTCTGAGTGGCCCGTGATAATGATGTCACAGCACCGCGGTCAGTGTGTCGTACAGGTCTGAAGAGCCTCTACGCGGTCATGGGGTTGTGAAGATGAATGACGGGATGAATAATAAATGCCTGCAGCTGCTGGGGACTTTTTGATCTCCAGCAACTTCAGTACAGCTGCCACAGGGAACGAGATCTTAGTGTACACCTCTCGTCGAGAACCGCAGCTGCCTGTCGAGCACACTTACTAATGCACACCGACACTGATATCTCTCTTCTGCTACAAAGGAGCAGCGAGAGCATTCATAAGCTGATATTTACAGCAGTACCCTGTTCGTATGTACAAGCCAACGGCTTCAGGAATCAGCAGATCAGAGCAGGAACTATTTCTGATTTGATTTGACTCTTAAAAACATTACAACACAAAGCATGTTTTTAAGTAAGATTTTTATGGTGAATCACTGCTTGCATTCTTCAGTATCTTTATTGCAATGGTGGGATTTTGACATTTATTTTATTCTGTTCTGCACTTCTCTTCTGCTCTACTGTACTATTTTTATTACATTTATATTCATGCATTTAGCAGATGCTTTAATCCAAGGTAACTTGGCAAAATAAGAAGCATCTTATGCACTGATTTGAACTTAAATACTTGCATGCAATCTTTTTGCAGCATCTTGCAATGCACAGAGCATACATCTTTTGCATTGATTTCCTTTGTCCAATATCTTGTGACTTGCAATGTTAGTGGGATTTCTTATAATAACTTTTACTGCATTATTTATCTGTCAACTCTCTTCTGCATTTCACTTCTGCTCTAGCTTGTGTACTAATCAATCTTATGGCATTTATGCATTTAGTAGAAGCTTTGATCCAAAACAACCTGCAAATCAACGTCTCATAGTGTGATTTTAACTTGCATGCAATATTTGTGCAGTCTCTTTCAACTTGCAATGCAGTGGTGAGTTTTTGGCATTTTCTAGTACTTCGACTGAACCATTATATATTTCTGTGTTTTTACTGTGTTTCAGTTCTTATTTCATTTTATTTAAATGGTTATATGTATGCATTTAGAAGGTGCTTATCCAAAGAGTCTCACAAATAAGAAAATCTCTTATACTATGATTTTAATTTAATATTTACATGCATTCTTTGTTTAATATCTTGCAACTTGCAATGCAGTAGATGGATGCTTTTATGCAAAGCAACCTGCAAAAAGAAATATCTTATACTATGATTAACTTAAGAAAATATTTACATGCATTCTATGCATTCTTTGTTTTATTTTGCCATTACCTAAAACTTTTACTGCATTGTTCTATATTATGCATACTGTTATGGTTATTTTTATAAAATGCTTAATGTATCTATCCTTGAATAAAACCCTCTGCAGCATTAAACGTAAATATATACAACATCAATCAGGATTTCTTGTGACTTATTCAGATGTCTAAAGTATTTCCAAAAATCTCCCACAAAGACGATGCACTAATATTCACTACCATTGCACATTTGTGCAGATGCTGAAACAGAACCAGATTTTCATATTCAGACAATCAAATCACAAAAAATTACATGCTGCTCAAACGATCTGGATGCGATTACAGATATCTAGACGGGTAAATCACTGCGGTCAAGCCAGCCGCACTTCAGAAAAACACCGTCAAGCCAGCCGCGAGTGAAATTTATATGCGCGTGTATTACTATAATTACGGCAATAGCAGGAACAACAGAGAGGGAACGCGCTTTCAGAGCGCTTTTCATCTATACGTTCAGATTTGATCTATGACGACCTTTTTCGCCCATCTGCTCTAATATTCGTGTAACTTATTGTTTTCCTTGACTGCTCTGTATTACTATAATTTTCAGCCTTTCAAAGCATTACAATTATTAGTAGAAAACGAGATATGGGACATTCATTGATTTAGAAGACACTTTTTTATGATGAGAAAGAAGCAATTAAAGGTCAGTTCTTAAAGAAGACATCCCATACTATATCCATACCTCACATAAAACCATTTTACTGGAGACTTTTAGAGATATAGGATAATATTACACTTTACAAGTCTTTAAAGATCCCATTTCTAACAAGTAGAAAAAAAACAATGGTCAGTTCTTATAAGGGACTTCGCATACTATATGCAAACTTCATATCAAACCATTGTACAACAGCATTTTTGAGATATGGGACATTATTACACTTTAAAGGGTTATAAAGATCATATTTCTAATAAATAGAAAAAAAACAATGGTCAGTTCTTATCAGGGACGTCCCATACTATATACACAAAAAATCATTTTGCTAAAGCATTTTTGAGATATGGGTCCATATGGCGATTAAGAGGGCTATAAAGACCCCTATAGCGGAGTACAAAACTTTTTATTCAAAGGAAGAAGGAGGCGGAAACCGGCCATCAATCAAATAAGGCTTTTAATAACAAAATAAACACAAAACACTGCGACAGCCCTTCATGGACGACTGTCGCTTACAAACAAAAACCAAACACAAACTAAAATCATGGCCTGGCCTGGCCCTCTCTCGTTGTTCACTGTCGTCGCCCCCTCTTTTGTATCCTTCCATCTCCACCGTGGGACGCGAGACCGGTGAGTGGAGCAGGCGTCGCTCATTTCCAGTCACTCCACTAGCCTCATTCCGTTCTCATGGCTCGCGGCCCCGCCCCACTCATCACAACCCTATTTCTAGAAAAAAAACAAAGGTCAGTTCATATAAGGGACATCCCAAACTATATGCAAACCTCATATCAAACCATTTTACTGCAGCATTTTCAAGATATGGGACATTATTACACTTTAAAGGGCTATAAAGATCCCATTTGTAATAAGTAGAAAAAAATAATAGTCAATTCTTATCAGGGACATTTCATACTATATGCACACATCATATCAAACCATTTTACAGCAGCATTTTCGAGATATGGGACATTATTACACTTTAAAGGGCTGTAAAGATCCCATTTCTAATAAGTAGAAAAAAACAATGGTCAGTTCTTATAAAGGACATGCCATACTATATGCACACCTCATATCAAACCATTTTACTGCAGCATTTTCGAGATATGGGTCCAAATGGTGATTTGGAGGGCTATAAAGACATCATTTCTAATAAGTAGAAAAAAACAACAGTCAGTTCTTATCTGGGATGTCCCATACTATATGCACACCTCATATCAAACCATTTTACTGCAGCATTTTCAAGATACGGGACATTATTACACTTTAAATGGCTGTAAAGATCCCATTTCTAATAAGTAGAAAAAAACAATGGTCAGTTCTTATCAGGGATGTCCCATACTATATGCACACCTCATATCAAACCATTTTACTGCAGCATTTTCGAGATATGGGACATTATTACACTTTAAAGGGCTATAAAGATCCCATTTCTAATAAGTAGAAAAAAACAATGGTCAGTTCTTATAAAGGATATGCCATAGTATATGCACACCTCATATCAAACCATTTTACTGCAGCATTTTTGAGATATGGGTCCAAATGGTGATTTGGAGGGCTATAAAGGCATCATTTCTAATAAGTAGAAAAAAAACAATGGTCAGTTCTTATAAAGGACATGCCATACTATATGCACACCTCATATCAAACCATTTTACTGCAGCATTTTTGAGATATGGGACATTATTACACTTTAAAGGGCTATAAAGATCCCATTTCTAATAAGTAGAAAAAAACAATAGTCAGTTCTTATCAGGGACGTCCCATACTATATGCACACCTCATATCAAACCATTTTACTGCAGCATTTTCAAGATACGGGACATTATTACACTTTAAATGGCTGTAAAGATCCCATTTCTAATAAGTAGAAAAAAACAATGGTCAGTTCTTATCAGGGATGTCCCATACTATATGCACACCTCATATCAAACCATTTTACTGCAGCATTTTCGAGATATGGGACATTATTACACTTTAAAGGGCTATAAAGATCCCATTTCTAATAAGTAGAAAAAAACAATGGTCAGTTCTTATAAAGGATATGCCATAGTATATGCACACCTCATATCAAACCATTTTACTGCAGCATTTTTGAGATATGGGACATTATTACACTTTAAAGGGCTATAAAGATCCCATTTGTAATAAGTAGAAAAAAAGAATAGTCAATTCTTATCAGGGACCTCCCATACTATATGCACACCTCATATCAAACCATTTTACTGCAGCATTTTCGAGATATGGGTCCAAATGGTGATTTGGAGGGCTATAAAGACGTAATTTCTAATAAGTAGAAAAAAACAATGGTCAGTTCTTATCAGGGACGTCCCATACTATATGCACACCTCATATCAAACCATTTTACTGCAGGACTTTTGAGATATGGGACATTATTACACTTTAACAGGCTTTAAAGATCCCATTTGTAATAAGTAGAAAAAAAGAATAGTCAATTCTTATCAGGGACCTCCCATACTATATGCACACCTCATATCAAACCATTTTACTGCAGCATTTTCGAGATATGGGTCCAAATGGTGATTTGGAGGGCTATAAAGACGTAATTTCTAATAAGTAGAAAAAAACAATGGTCAGTTCTTATCAGGGACGTCCCATACTATATGCACACCTCATATCAAACCATTTTACTGCAGGACTTTTGAGATATGGGACATTATTACACTTTAACGGGCTTTAAAGATCCCATTTCTAATAAGTAGAAAAAAAGAATAGTCAATTCTTATCAGGGACCTCCCATACTATATGCACACCTCATATCAAACCATTTTACTGCAGCATTTTCGAGATATGGGTCCAAATGGTGATTTGGAGGGCTATAAAGACATCATTTATAATAAGTAGAAAAAAACAACAGTCAGTTCTTATCTGGGATGTCCCATACTATATGCACACCTCATTTCAAACCATTTTACTGCAGCATTTTTCAGATATGGGACAATACAATGATTTAGAGGGCTATAAAGACACCATTTCTAATAAGTAGAAAAAAAAACAATAGTCAGTTCTTATCAGGGACGTCCCATACTATATGCACACCTCATATCAAACCATTTTACTGCAGCATTTTCAAGATACGGGACATTATTACACTTTAAATGGCTGTAAAGATCCCATTTCTAATAAGTAGAAAAAAACAATGGTCAGTTCTTATCAGGGATGTCCCATACTATATGCACACCTCATATCAAACCATTTTACTGCAGCATTTTCGAGATATGGGACATTATTACACTTTAAAGGGCTATAAATATCCCATTTCTAATAAGTAGAAAAAAACAATGGTCAGTTCTTATCAGGGATGTCCCATACTATATGCACACCTCATATCAAACCATTTTACTGCAGCATTTTCGAGATATGGGACATTATTACACTTTAAAGGGCTATAAAGATCCCATTTCTAATAAGTAGAAAAAAACAATGGTCAGTTCTTATAAAGGATATGCCATAGTATATGCACACCTCATATCAAACCATTTTACTGCAGCATTTTTGAGATATGGGACATTATTACACTTTAAAGGGCTATAAAGATCCCATTTGTAATAAGTAGAAAAAAAGAATAGTCAATTCTTATCAGGGACCTCCCATACTATATGCACACCTCATATCAAACCATTTTACTGCAGCATTTTCGAGATATGGGTCCAAATGGTGATTTGGAGGGCTATAAAGACGTAATTTCTAATAAGTAGAAAAAAACAATGGTCAGTTCTTATCAGGGACGTCCCATACTATATGCACACCTCATATCAAACCATTTTACTGCAGGACTTTTGAGATATGGGACATTATTACACTTTAACGGGCTTTAAAGATCCCATTTCTAATAAGCAGAAAAAAAGAATAGTCAATTCTTATCAGGGACCTCCCATACTATATGCACACCTCATATCAAACCATTTTACTGCAGCATTTTCGAGATATGGGTCCAAATGGTGATTTGGAGGGCTATAAAGACATCATTTCTAATAAGTAGAAAAAAACAACAGTCAGTTCTTATCTGGGATGTCCCATACTATATGCACACCTCATTTCAAACCATTTTACTGCAGCATTTTTCAGATATGGGACAATACAATGATTTAGAGGGCTATAAAGACACCATTTCTAATAAGTAGAAAAAAAACAATAGTCAGTTCTTATCAGGGACGTCCCATACTATATGCACACCTCATATCAAACCATTTTACTGCAGCATTTTCAAGATACGGGACATTATTACACTTTAAATGGCTGTAAAGATCCCATTTCTAATAAGTAGAAAAAAACAATGGTCAGTTCTTATCAGGGATGTCCCATACTATATGCACACCTCATGTCAAACCATTTTACTGCAGCATTTTCGAGATATGGGACATTATTACACTTTAAAGGGCTATAAAGATCCCATTTCTAATAAGTAGAAAAAAAGAATAGTCAATTCTTATCAGGGACCTCCCATACTATATGCACACCTCATATCAAACCATTTTACTGCAGCATTTTCGAGATATGGGTCCAAATGGTGATTTGGAGGGCTATAAAGACGTAATTTCTAATAAGTAGAAAAAAACAATGGTCAGTTCTTATCAGGGACGTCCCATACTATATGCACACCTCATATCAAACCATTTTACTGCAGGACTTTTGAGATATGGGACATTATTACACTTTAACAGGCTTTAAAGATCCCATTTGTAATAAGTAGAAAAAAAGAATAGTCAATTCTTATCAGGGACCTCCCATACTATATGCACACCTCATATCAAACCATTTTACTGCAGCATTTTCGAGATATGGGTCCAAATGGTGATTTGGAGGGCTATAAAGACGTAATTTCTAATAAGTAGAAAAAAACAATGGTCAGTTCTTATCAGGGACGTCCCATACTATATGCACACCTCATATCAAACCATTTTACTGCAGGACTTTTGAGATATGGGACATTATTACACTTTAACGGGCTTTAAAGATCCCATTTCTAATAAGTAGAAAAAAAGAATAGTCAATTCTTATCAGGGACCTCCCATACTATATGCACACCTCATATCAAACCATTTTACTGCAGCATTTTCGAGATATGGGTCCAAATGGTGATTTGGAGGGCTATAAAGACATCATTTCTAATAAGTAGAAAAAAACAACAGTCAGTTCTTATCAGGGATGTCCCATACTATATGCACACCTCATTTCAAACCATTTTACTGCAGCATTTTTCAGATATGGGACAATACAATGATTTAGAGGGCTATAAAGACACCATTTCTAATAAGTAGAAAAAAACAATAGTCAGTTCTTATCAGGGACGTCCCATACTATATGCACACCTCATATCAAACCATTTTACTGCAGCATTTTCAAGATACGGGACATTATTACACTTTAAATGGCTGTAAAGATCCCATTTCTAATAAGTAGAAAAAAACAATGGTCAGTTCTTATCAGGGATGTCCCATACTATATGCACACGTCATATCAAACCATTTTACTGCAGCATTTTCAAGATATGGGACATTATTACACTTTAAAGGGCTATAAAGATCCCATTTGTAATAAGTAGAAAAAAAGAATAGTCAATTCTTATCAGGGACCTCCCATACTATATACACACCTCATATCAAACCATTTTACTGCAGCATTTTCGAGATATGGGTCCAAATGGTGATTTGGAGGGCTATAAAGATGTAATTTCTAATAAGTAGAAAAAAACAATGGTCAGTTCTTATCAGGGACGTCCCATACTATATGCACACCTCATATCAAACCATTTTACTGCAGGACTTTTGAGATATGGGACATTATTACACTTTAACGGGCTTTAAAGATCCCATTTCTAATAAGTAGAAAAAAACAATGGTCAGTTCTCATAAGGGACATCCCATACTATATGCACACATAATGGTTTGATATAAAACCCAGTCTACTGCAACATTAATGAGATATGGACCTATATTGTGCTTTAGGGGGCTATAAAGATAAAGGGTATATTCACTTCAGAGGCTCATAGAGAAATGTAATGTTTTCTAAAATCTATGAGTAAATCCACGGAAAACATTTTACTGTATGGTTTTTTTAAGAGCTAGCAAGTATTTCACATATAGAGTTATAAAACATTACATTTATCTATTCCAATAATAATAATAATAATAATAAACAATTGTCATAAGGGACATCACCAAATATGTGCAGCCATTATAAAAAACATTTCAGTTTACCAATCTGGAACTGCATGCATTCAGAGTCAGTTCTGAGACTTTGCATAACTTTGAGACATGTAGAAATGTCAGCTTATAAAAGTAGAGGAAAACGATGCCCATTTCATGCAAGGCACCTCCTACTTTATTAGCACAGCTAAAATAAAATCTGGGTACTTTGGCAGTTTGGACTTACATGTATTCTAATTCAACAAAATGCTATTTAACTACATAAGTAGGAACACTTACTATTTTTAAAAGGCACATAATAATACTACCTTCGTGCAGAGTTCAGTGTCAATCCTGCTCCAGCAAACCTTTCTGTAACTATGAATTGTTCCTGACTCTTAATTAGATTAGGGTTGGAACTGAACTTTAAGTGAGATTTCCAGAAACAAGACTGGGGATACGCTATGATCCATTCATCCATTGAATGCAAGCTACTCTAAACTTTCACAGAGCAAAGACTCCATATTTGGTGTTTAGAAAGTGTGTGAAGTATAGTGTGACAGACAAGTGTGTGTGACTTCATATTTGCTGAAAGAATAGGGAGTGCCTTGCATGCAAAGGCCATTATTTTTATCTACTGTATGTATTTAACCTGATGTTTATATAAACCTCAAAACTGGGGAAAAAATATCCAGTCTATAATATATATATAAAGTAGCTCATATTCTATCAGCACAGATAGTCTGAAGTCTGATATATATATATATATATATATATATATATATATATATATATATATATATATATATATATATATATATATATATATATATATATATATATAATATTTTTAAATTTGGATGTATGCAACAAACTGCCAAAGTACACAGACTTCAGATTATCTGTGCTGATAGAATATGAGCTACTTTGTAAGAAAAGGCCATTATTTCTTTTAAGTATTTGAAAAAAAACATTTCTATAGGTTGCAAAAAATTAGGAAATATTAAAATGTATTTGAGTGTTTTGTTCTATATGAATGCATGCTTCTACAAACTGCCACAGTACACAGACTTCACATTAGGTGTGCTTAAAATGTAGGAGGAACTTTAGAAGGAATGGCCTTTTTTTAAACTTATTTGAAATAGTTCTCAAAACTGGAGTTTCTGAGGATTTTCTTGATTTTTAACCCCAAATTGCTATCGTAAAATATCTTTATACACCAAATACTTCAGTAAAATAGTTTTATATAAGGTGTGCTTGTGGGATGTCCCATGTACTAACTGATCATTGTATTCTTCTACTTATTAGAAATGGGGTCTTTCTAGGCCTCTGAAACAGAATACATTTCAGAAAAACAGAAAAACATCTTTGCAAAATGCTAGAAATGCAGTAAAACTTTTTTATATAAGGTGTGAATATAGTATGGCACCTCCAATATACAAACTAAATATTGTTTTTTTTTTTCAACTTATTAGAAATGGGGGTTCCACTTTATATTGTGTCCCTAATACCTGTGTACTTAGTAATTAGATGTGTATGTAGTATGTAACCACAGTGTAAGTACACATTGGTACATAGTATCTATAGCTCTAATGTTTGTGTAACTACATATTTGTAATAAACCATTGAATGGTATGTGTAAGTACAAATGTGCAACAGGACATTGGTGATAAAATTTATTGGTAAGAAAGTACAAATGTGTAACAGGACTAATAGCAATATTCAATTTATTATGTAATTACCCCTATGTTACACTGCAGTGGCAAGTAAATTAGGCTTTACATATAAAATGTGGTTGGTGTCCACAATGTTGCACTTTAAATGAAGTCGACAGTTCCTGAGGAGTTACGATGTAAGTACACGGGTATTAAAGTGGTGCACCAACTCCTCCCACTTTACAGAACCCTAAACCCACCCATCTCCACCACCTGGATCAAATAGTTCAAATTACTCTTATACATATTGTTGTTACAAAATGTAGATTTACATGTCCTGTTATACATTTGTACTTGCACAAACCATTCTGAGGGTTGTTACAAAAATATTATAGCCATGGATACTATATACCAATGTATACTTACACTGTGTTATATATTACGTACACATGTAGTTACATTGTATATACACAGGTATTAAGAACACTTAAGATAATGTGGGAGCGACATGGGATATTTATAGCCCAAAGAATCACCATATAGTCCCATATCTGAAAATGCTGCTGTAAAATGGTTTGATATGAGGTGTGCATATAGTATGGGACATCCCTTAAAGGAGCTGACATTTGTTTTTCAACTTATTAGAAATGTGGTCTTTATAGTCCTCTAAATTACCATATGGACCCATATCTCAAAAATGCTGCAGTAAAATGGTTTGATATGAGGTGTGCATATAGTATGGGACGTCCCTGATAAGAACTGACTGTTGTTTTTTTCTACTTATTAGAAATGGGATCTTTATAGCCCTTTAAAGTGTAATAATGTCCCATATCTCAAAAATGCTGCAGTAAAATGGTTTGATATGAGGTGTGCATATAGTGTGGGAGGTCCCTGATAAGAACTGACTGTTGTTTTTTTCTACTTATTAGAAATGGGATCTTTATAGCCCTTTAAAGTGTAATAATGTCCCATATCTCAAAAATGCTGCAGTAAAAGGGTTTGATATGAGGTGTGCATATAGTATGGGATGTCCTTTATAAGAACTGACCATTGTTTTTTTTCTACTTATTAGAAATGATGCCTTTATAGCCCTCCAAATCACCATTTGGACCCATATCTCAAAAATGCTGCAGTAAAATGGTTTGATATGAGGTGTGCATATACTATGGCATATCCTTTATAAGAACTGACCATTGTTTTTTTCTACTTATTAGAAATGGGATCTTTATAGCCCTTTAAAGTGTAATAATGTCCCATATCTCGAAAATGCTGCAGTAAAATGGTTTGATATGAGGTGTGCATATAGTATGGGACATCCTTGATAAGAACTGACCATTGTTTTTTTCTACTTATTAGAAATGGGATCTTTACAGCCATTTAAAGTGTAATAATGTCCCGTATCTTGAAAATGCTGCAGTAAAATGGTTTGATATGAGGTGTGCATATAGTATGGGACGTCCCTGATAAGAACTGACTATTGTTTTTTTCTACTTATTAGAAATGGGGTCTTTATAGCCCTCTAAATCATTGTATTGTCCCATATCTGAAAAATGCTGCAGTAAAATGGTTTGAAATGAGGTGTGCATATAGTATGGGACATCCCAGATAAGAACTGACTGTTGTTTTTTTCTACTTATTAGAAATGATGTCTTTATAGCCCTCCAAATCACCATTTGGACCCATATCTCGAAAATGCTGCAGTAAAATGGTTTGATATGAGGTGTGCATATAGTATGGCATGTCCTTTATAAGAACTGACCATTGTTTTTTTCTACTTATTAGAAATTATGTCTTTATAGCCCTCCAAATCACCATTTGGACCCATATCTCAAAAATGCTGCAGTAAAATGGTTTGATATGAGGTGTGCATATAGTATGGCATATCCTTTATAAGAACTGACCATTGTTTTTTTCTACTTATTAGAAATGGGGTCTTTATAGCCCTTTAAAGTGTAATAATGTCCCATATCTCAAAAATGCTGCAGTAAAAGGGTTTGATATGAGGTGTGCATATAGTATGGGATGTCCTTTATAAGAACTGACCATTGTTTTTTTCTACTTATTAGAAATGATGTCTTTATAGCCCTCCAAATCACCATTTGGACCCATATCTCAAAAATGCTGCAGTAAAAGGGTTTGATATGAGGTGTGCATATAGTATGGGATGTCCTTTATAAGAACTGACCATTGTTTTTTTCTACTTATTAGAAATGGGATCTTTATGACCCTTTAAATTGTAATAATGTCCCATATCTTGAAAATGCTGCAGTAAAATGGTTTGATATGAGGTGTGCATATAGTATGGGACATCCCTGATAAGAACTGACTGTTGCTTTTTTCTACTTATTAGAAATGGGATCCTTACAGCCATTTAAAATGTAATAATGTCCCATATCTCGAAAATGCTGCAGTAAAATGGTTTGATATGAGGTGTGCATATAGTATGGCATGTCCTTTATAAGAACTGACCATTGTTTTTTTCTACTTATTAGAAATTATGTCTTTACAGCCCTCCAAATCACCATTTGGACCCATATCTCAAAAATGCTGCAGTAAAATGGTTTGATATGATGTGTGCATATAATATGGGACGTCCCTGATAAGAACTGACTATTCTATTTTTCTACTTATTAGAAATGGGATCTTTATAGCCCTTTAAAGTGTAATAATGTCCCATATCTCAAAAATGCTGCAGTAAAAGGGTTTGATATGAGGTGTGCATATAGTATGGGATGTCCTTTATAAGAACTGACCATTGTTTTTTTCTACTTATTAGAAATGATGTCTTTATAGCCCTCCAAATCACCATTTGGACCCATATCTCAAAAATGCTGCAGTAAAAGGGTTTGATATGAGGTGTGCATATAGTATGGGATGTCCTTTATAAGAACTGACCATTGTTTTTTTCTACTTATTAGAAATGGGATCTTTACAGCCCTTTAAAGTGTATTAATGTCCCATATCTTGAAAATGCTGCAGTAAAATGGTTTGATATGAGGTGTGCATATAGTATGGGATGTCCCTGATAAGAACTGACTTTTGTTTTTTTCTACTTATTAGAAATGGGATCTTTATAGCCCTTTAAAGTGTAATAATGTCCCATATCTTGAAAATGCTGCAGTAAAATGGTTTGATATGAGGTGTGCATATAGTGTGGGAGGTCCCTGATAAGAACTGACTTTTGTTTTTTTCTACTTATTAGAAATGGGAACTTTACAGCCATTTAAAATGTAATAATGTCTCGAATCTTAAAAATGCTGCAGTAAAATGGTTTGATATGAGGTGTGCAAATAGTATGGGACGTCCCTTTTAGGAACAGACCATTGTTTTCTTCTACTTATTAGAAATGGGATCTTTACAGCCATTTAAAGTGTAATAATGTCCCATATCTCGAAAATGCTGCAGTAAAATGGTTTGATATGAGGTGTGCATATAGTATGGCATGTCCTTTATAAGAACATGCCATTGTTTTTTTCTACTTATTAGAAATGGGATCTTTATAGCCCTTTAAAGTGTAATAATGTCCCATATCTTGAAAATGCTGCAGTAAAATGGTTTGATATGAGGTGTGCAAATAGTATGGGACGTCCCTTATAGGAACAGACCATTGTTTTCTTCTACTTATTAGAAATGGGATCTTTACAGCCATTTAAAGTGTAATAATGTCCCATATCTCGAAAATGCTGCAGTAAAATGTTTTGATATGAGGTGTGCATATAGTATGGCATGTCCTTTATAAGAAATGACCATTGTTTTTTTCTACTTATTAGAAATGGGATCTTTACAGCCCTTTAAAATGTAATAATGTCTTGAATCTTAAAAATGCTGCAGTAAAATGGTTTGATATGAGGTGTGCAAATAGTATGGGACGTCCCTTATAGGAACAGACCATTGTTTTCTTCTACTTATTAGAAATGGGATCTTTACAGCCATTTAAAGTGTAATAATGTCCCATATCTCGAAAATGCTTCAGTAAAATGGTTTGATATGATGTGTGCATATAATATGGGACGTCCCTGATAAGAACTGACTATTCTATTTTTCTACTTATTAGAAATGGGATCTTTATAGCCCTTTAAAGTGTAATAATGTCCCATATCTTGAAAATGCTGCAGTAAAATGGTTTGATATCAGGTGTGCATATAGTATGGGATGTCCCTAAAAAGAACTGATATTTGTTTTTTTCTACTTATTAGAAATGGGATCTTTATAGCCCTTTAAATTCTAATAATGTCCCATATCTCGTAAATGCTGCAGTAAAAGGGTTTGATATGAGGTGTGCATATAGTATGGGATGTCCTTTATAAGAACTGACCATTGTTTTTTTCTACTTATTAGAAATGATGTCTTTATAGCCCTCCAAATCACCATTTGGACCCATATCTCAAAAATGCTGCAGTAAAATGGTTTGATATGAAGTGTGCAAATAGTATGGGACGTCCCTTATAGGAACAGACCATTGTTTTTTTCTACTTATTAGAAATGGGATCTTTACAGCCCTTTAAAGTGTAATAATGTCCCATATCTCGAAAATGCTGCAGTAAAATGGTTTGATATGAGGTATGCATATAGTATGGCATGTCCTTTATAAGAAATGACCATTGTTTTTTTCTACTTATTAGAAATTATGTCTTTATAGCCCTCCAAATCACCATTTGGACCCATATCTCAAAAATGCTGCAGTAAAATGGTTTGATATCAGGTGTGCATATAGTATGGGATGTCCCTGATAAGAACTGATATTTGTTTTTTTCTACTTATTAGAAATGGGATCTTTATAGCCCTTTATATTCTAATAATGTCCCATATCTCGTAAATGCTGCAGTAAAAGGGTTTGATATGAGGTGTGCATATAGTATGGGATGTCCTTTATAAGAACTGACCATTGTTTTTTTCTACTTATTAGAAATGATGTCTTTATAGCCCTCCAAATCACCATTTGGACCCATATCTCAAAAATGCTGCAGTAAAATGGTTTGATATGAGGTGTGCAAATAGTATGGGACGTCCCTTATAGGAACAGACCATTGTTTTTTTCTACTTATTAGAAATGGGATCTTTACAGCCCTTTAAAGTGTAATAATGTCCCATATCTCGAAAATGCTGCAGTAAAATGGTTTGATATGAGGTATGCATATAGTATGGCATGTCCTTTATAAGAAATGACCATTGTTTTTTTCTACTTATTAGAAATTATGTCTTTATAGCCCTCCAAATCACCATTTGGACCCATATCTCAAAAATGCTGCAGTAAAATGGTTTGATATCAGGTGTGCATATAGTATGGGATGTCCCTGATAAGAACTGATATTTGTTTTTTTCTACTTATTAGAAATGGGATCTTTATAGCCCTTTAAATTCTAATAATGTCCCATATCTCGTAAATGCTGCAGTAAAAGGGTTTGATATGAGGTGTGCATATAGTATGGGATGTCCTTTATAAGAACTGACCATTGTTTTTTTCTACTTATTAGAAATGATGTCTTTATAGCCCTCCAAATCACCATTTGGACCCATATCTCAAAAATGCTGCAGTAAAATGGTTTGATATGAGGTGTGCAAATAGTATGGGACGTCCCTTATAGGAACAGACCATTGTTTTTTTCTACTTATTAGAAATGGGATCTTTACAGCCCTTTAAAGTGTAATAATGTCCCATATCTCGAAAATGCTGCAGTAAAATGGTTTGATATGAGGTATGCATATAGTATGGCATGTCCTTTATAAGAAATGACCATTGTTTTTTTCTACTTATTAGAAATTATGTCTTTATAGCCCTCCAAATCACCATTTGGACCCATATCTCAAAAATGCTGCAGTAAAATGGTTTGATATCAGGTGTGCATATAGTATGGGATGTCCCTGATAAGAACTGATATTTGTTTTTTTCTACTTATTAGAAATGGGATCTTTACAGCCCTTTAAAGTGTAATAATGTCCCATATCTCGAAAATGCTGCAGTAAAATGGTTTGATATGAGGTATGCATATAGTATGGCATGTCCTTTATAAGAAATGACCATTGTTTTTTTCTACTTATTAGAAATTATGTCTTTATAGCCCTCCAAATCACCATTTGGACCCATATCTCAAAAATGCTGCAGTAAAATGGTTTGATATCAGGTGTGCATATAGTATGGGATGTCCCTGATAAGAACTGATATTTGTTTTTTTCTACTTATTAGAAATGGGATCTTTATAGCCCTTTAAATTCTAATAATGTCCCATATCTCGTAAATGCTGCAGTAAAATGGTTTGATATGAGGTGTGCATATAGTATGGGATGTCCCTGATAAGAACTGACCATTGTTTTTTTCTACTTATTATAAATGGTGTCTTTATAGCCATCGAAATCACCATTTGGACCCATATGTCAAAAATGCTGCAGTAAAAGGTTTTGATATGAGGTGTGCATATAGTATGGGAAATCCCTTATAGGAACAGACTATTGTTTTTTTCTACTTATTAGAAATGGTGTCTTTATAGCCCTTTAAATCATTGTATTGTCCCATATATTAAAAATGCTGCAGTAAAATGGTTTCATATGAAGTGTGCATATAGTATGGGATGTCCCTGATAAGAACTGACCTTTGTTTTTTTCTACTTGTTAGAAATGTTGACTTTATAGCCCTCTAAATCGCGATATGGACGCATATCTCAAAAATGCTGCAGTAAAATGGTTTGATATGAGGTTTGCATATAGTTTAGGATGTCCCTTATATGAACTGACCTTTGTTTTTTTTTCTACTTATTAGAAATAGGGTTGTGATGAGTGGGGCGGGGCCGCGAGCCATGAGAACGGAATGAGGCTAGTGGAGTGACTGGAAATGAGCGACGCCTGCTCCACTCACCGGCCTCGCGTCCCGCGGTGGAGATGGAAGGATACAAAAGAGGGTGCGACGACAGTGAACAACGAGAGAGGGCCAGGCCAGGCCATGATTTTAGTTTGTGTTTGGTTTTTGTTTGTAAGCGACAGTCGTCCGTGAAGGGCTGTCGCAGTGTTTTGTGTTTATTTTGTTATTAAAAGCCTTATTTGATTGATGGCCGGTTTCCGCCTCCTCCTTCCTGTGGATAAAAAGTTTTGTACTCCGCTATAGGGGTCTTTATAGCCCTCTTAATCGCCATATGGACCCATATCTCAAAAATGCTTTAGCAAAATGATTTTTTGTGTATATAGTATGGGACGTCCCTGATAAGAACTGACCATTGTTTTTTTCTATTTATTAGAAATATGATCTTTATAACCCTTTAAAGTGTAATAATGTCCCATATCTCAAAAATGCTGTTGTACAATGGTTTGATATGAAGTTTGCATATAGTATGCGAAGTCCCTTATAAGAACTGACCATTGTTTTTTTCTACTTGTTAGAAATGGGATCTTAAAAGACTTGTAAAGTGTAATATTACCCTATATCTCTAAAAGTCTCCAGTAAAATGGTTTTATGTGAGGTATGGATATAGTATGGGATGTCTTCTTTAAGAACTGACCTTTAATTGCTTCTTTCTCATCATAAAAAAGTGTCTTCTAAATCAATGAATGTCCCATATCTCGTTTTCTACTAATAATTGTAATGCTTTGAAAGGCTGAAAATTATAGTAATACAGAGCAGTCAAGGAAAACAATAAGTTACACGAATATTAGAGCAGATGGGCGAAAAAGGTCGTCATAGATCAAATCTGAACGTATAGATGAAAAGCGCTCTAAAAGCGCGTTCCCTCTCTGTTGTTCCTGCTATTGCCGTAATTATAGTAATACACGCGCATATAAATTTCACTCGCGGCTGGCTTGACGGTGTTTTTCTGAAGTGCGGCTGGCTTGACCGCAGTTCTACATCGGATTTGAAAGATCCACTAAATCAGACATCCATCCACCAAAACCTCTACTGCTACATTAATCCGCAACTAACAGTTAATGAAAAGGTTTCCTTTTTACCCGGAGTCGTTCACGTTGTCAGAGCTGAGAGCACGAGTCCACACCGGCCGACCGACTGAAGATCAGCTGAGAACCGGTGCCTCTGGCGGAGAAAGAGCCGAGCCGAGCCGAACCGAGCCGAGCCGAGCCGAACTGAGCCGAGTCTGCTGGAACTTCAGTCACGTGAAATTAAATGAACTACACGAAAGAAGCTGTGATTGCTCTCGAACAGTTTGTGACGGTAAAGCAATGACAAGCACCGGCTCATCCGCGGAGAAACGGGCACAAGAGAGACGCGCAGTTTATCCCCGGTCTCTCCGCAGCGGAGCCTCCGTCTACTGAGAGATCAGAAACAAAAGCGTGTGCTGGAGAAGAAGAGAGGAGCACAGCCCTCCACAAAACCCCCTCCCGGACCTGAGAGAGAGAGAGAGAGAGAGAGAGAGAGAGAGAGAGAGAGAGAGAGAGAGAGAGAGAGAGAGACATACCGATCCTCTTTAATATTAATATTTAATATGCCCCTTTATATATATATATATATATATATATATATATATATATATATATATATATATATATATATATATATAGGTGCTGGTCATATAATTAGAATATCATCAAAAAGTTGATTTATTTCACCAATTCCATTCAAAAAGTGAAACTTGAATATTATATTAATTTATTACACACAGACGGATATATTTCACATGTTTATTTCTTTTAATTTTGATGATTATAACTTACAACTAAGAAAAATCCCAGAAAATTTGAATATTGTGAAAAGATTCAATATTGAAGACACCTGGTGCCAGACTCTACTCAGATAATTATCTCAAAACACCTGCAAAGGCCTTTAAATGGTCTCTCAGTCTAGTTCTGTAGGATACACAATCATGGGGAAGACTGCTGACTTGACAGTTGTCCAAAAGACGACCATTGACAACTTGCACAAGGAGGGCAAGACACAAAAGGTCATTGCAAAAGAGGCTGGCTGTTCACAGAAGCACATTAATAGAGAGGTGATGGGGAGGAAAACATGTGGTAGAAAAAAGTATATAAGCAATAGGGATAACCACACCCTGGAGATGATTGTGAAACAAAACCCATTCAAAAATGTGGGGGAGACTCACAAAGAGTGGACTGCAGCTGGAGCCAGTGCTTCAAGAACCACTACACACAGACGTGTGCAAGACATGGGTTTCAGCTTCACATTCCCTGTGTCAAGCCACTCTTGAACAACAGACAGCGTCAGAAGCGTCTTAAGACAAAAAGCACTGGACTGCTGCTTAGATGTCCACAGTTATGTTCTCTGATGAAAGTCAATTTTGCATTTCCTTTGGAAATCAGGGTCCCAGAGTCTGGAGGAAGAGAGGAGAGGCACATAATCCATGTTGCTTGAGGTCCAGTGTAATGTTTCCACAGTCAGTGATGGTTTGGGGTCCATGTCATCTGCTGGTGTTGGTCCACTGTGTGTGTGTGTTGGTCCACTCTGAGGTCAAAGGTCAACACAGCCATATAACAGGAAGTTTTAGAGCACTTCATGCTTCCCGCTGCTGACCAACTTTATGGAGATGCAGATTTCATTTTCCAACAGGACTCTGCACCTGCACACAGAGCCAAAGCTACCAGTACCTGGTTTAAGGACCATGGTGTCCCTGTTCTTAATTGCCCAGCAAACTCGCCTGACCTTAACCCCACAGAAAATCTATTTTGAAGAGGAAGATGTGATATACCAGACCCAAGAATGCAGAAGAGCTGAAGGCCACTATCAGAGCAACCTGGTCTCTCATAACACCTGAGCAGTGCCACAGTCTGATCCACTCCATGCCACGCCGCAAATTTGTCCCAGTGAAACTACAGTATAACTACCCTTTAATAATTTGACCCCCTGAAAGTCGTTGTATAATTTAGATACATTGGGTAGATTCAGGAATAACTCTTACAGCCATGAAGAGAAGTATATCATCCGTGACAAACATAATGAGGTTAATAGAGTCCATATTTAGAGTGAGCCGAGCTTATGATCTGAGCGCCATTAACAACAAACTCACTGAACCCTCAGATCCGTGAGGACTTTTACCTGAAGAGAGGACAAACGGAAATCAAAATCATTAGGCACACCAGCATATATCTCAAGCATATCATCAGGCAGGCTTCTAATATTGTTTGAGAATACTGAATAAGTGCTTATTGATGTTATTTGCATATTTGCACTGACAGAAATGAGGACGTTTGGCTTTGGGTGTTGGTCTGAGACTCAGGAAAGTCTCTGATGCAGTGGAGAGAAATGCTGACTCAAAGCCTGTAACCAATAAACTGTAATCCTGGTAGGTATCCACACACACACACACACACACACACACACACACACACACACACACACACAGTGCACGCTGTGCAGTATATAGGCTACCTGAAACAGCTTATTATGAAAAGTGGCATGTGAAATAGTATGCAGTAATCAGCAATAAACATTTCAAAAAGTCACGTTTAAGTCAGCAAGCAATATGCTTATTCAGTTTTTTTTATCCAATTTTTCTCAAACCCAGCTTAGTCAAATAATGAATCAAAAAAGGGATGTTAAAAATCACAGGGGATGTCAGTGTTTCTTAATCCATGCACATTAGAAATGGAAGGTGAAGCACATCCCTTTGTGAGACCTTTTTGCTGAAAATTTGGCTGACAATGTCCTCACCCTCAGGTCATCCAAGATGTGGATGAGTTTGTTTCTTCATCAGGTTTGGATAAATGTAGCATTGCATCAGTGTCTCATCAATGGATGTTCTGCAGTGAATGGGTGCCGTCAGAATGAGAGTCCAAACAGCTGATTGCTTCATCTTTTGTCTTCTCAAGACATTAACTGATGGACTGGAGTGCTGTGGATTATTGTGATGTTTTTATCAGATGATTTGACTCTCATTCTGACGGCACCCATTCACTGCAGAGCATCCAATGCAATGCAATGCTACATTTCTCCAAACCTGATGATGAAACAAAGTAAAGTTTCAATAACTTTAAACCCACCGTAAACATTTAGAGAGCTGCATGGTGATAAAAAGGTCATAAACAGCACCTGTTCAGCTCCAGTAGTTCAATGTTGCCACAAAATATATATTCACAACTAATTCATCTTCATTTTCAGGCTACAAATCATGCTGCTAAATCTGCATTTACTTTCCTAGCAGAGTAAACAGTCTCTCACTAAATATGTGTATTTATTTCAGTTAAAGGCAGTGATGTAGCCGACCACTGTTTAATCACCAGCTCACGCATTAATTTATCTGTTAATTGACGCCATTAGTCTCTCTCTGGGGCTTTCAGCATCTGTTTATTTACATGCCCGTTTGGATAAAACCTCGCCTCTGCTGAACAAAAGAGAATAAGAGTAATGCACGTCCGAGAGAGACTAATATTTTACTGTGTTGTTTACGAGACTTTTATCTTGCGTTTAAGCATCAGCTTCGTCTCAGATAATTCTTCTAGACACACAAATGAGTCTATAACTGTCATCCAGTCGGAGTATAAAGCTCTGAAATGAATACGGAGCAGCTCAGATGATTTGATGAGTTTGAGTGTCTCTGACTGTTCTGATCTGAGATTACAAGGCTGTTTTTGTACCAGCGAGAAACATCTGAGATGTATAAGCCAGAGCAGATGAAGTAATGCACTGAAGTCTCTTAACATTCACTCAGTAAACGTTGCTGCTGGATGCTGAGGCGAGTTCTCCATCACTCCAGACGCAGCAGAAAACGCTCATAAACGTGACAAATGAACCTGACACAGCGCAGCCCTCTGCTACATAAAATGAAAAGCAATGTGTTTAAGCACGGCGGCAAAGCTCCAGATAAGTAAAAGCAGTGAGATGCACACAGAGCGCCTGCGGGACAGATATACAGCATCACACATAAAGATGAACAGTTACTTTCTCCTGTTTATTTGACTGACAGGTTTAAAACACAGTAACAAGGGTTCTAGAAGTATCTTCTCAGATATTACAAATACAAACAACACATATCTGCTGCTAGTGTAAGTCTGTTTTTTTTCGTATTTTACTGTAAAATAGGTTATGCAATAAGGAAAAATGAAGGGTGGGAATTAACTGGATCATGAAAAGCAAACATCTCTCAGAAATTGCTAGTAGATTCACAAATAGTTACAAGGAAATTGCAAGTTATATATTGAATTAAGTGTGAAATTAAAGTACACAAACTTAAAAGGTATTTTATTTGGAAAAAAAAAACAAATTATAGTGTATGGATGATATACAAAAGAGGATTCTTCAACACAATTTTGTTGTAAAATACAATAATATATAGCAAAATATATATTTTTTAAGTTATAAAATAACTGAAGCTGAAATGTTTTTTTTTATCAAAAACACAGTAAAATTTCTAAAACTTTAACTAAAATTAATACAGTAAAAATTTAATCTAATTCAAAATAGTAACAAAAATCATTAAAAAAGTATAATATTAATTGAACTTATCTAATTTAATCTATCTTGAAAATATCACACTAATAACTCATTTAAAAAATTAATAAATATTACAATTACTAAATTAAAAACTACTAAAACTACAATGGAAACTGAAAATATCACATCAAAAGCTCATTTCAAATATTTATACTAACGCTAAAGCTGAAAATAAATCTGAAGCATATTTTTAAAGAATATTAATAAAATAAAAAAACAATAAAAACAAAAGCCCATTACAAAATTGCCAAAATTAAAATGAAAACTGAAAATATCCCCATAACAATAAATCAAAATATCGAAATACTATATAAAAGTATATAGTATACTATTACAGTTTAAATTTCGTTGCAAAATTAAATTGATAAATACTGTATATTATATATATATATAATAGTAGCTATATAAATACTATAAATAATACCAAAGTAACAGTTGTAAAGTGAAGTGATCAAATAAAGTTATAAGTTATAACTTCACCAGATAAAAGTGTGAGGCTCTACATCACAAATCTAGGATGCTGTTGCTCTTCTGCAGAAGCACAGAATCAAGGTTTTGTTATTTTTAAGAACGCTGTGCTTCTTTCTTCGGCCAAACAGAGTGAGTCTAAAGGCCTTTGGAGCTCATTGTGCTAATTGGCTCGTCAGAGGGAAGGCAGTAATTATGTGTTCGGTCTGACAGACCCAGCATTCTCTCTGAGACCGAGGGTTCCCATGCCAACGGCCCTCTGCATCTGTGTGCAAACCTGACCACATGTGTGTGTGTGTATCTGTGTGTGTGTGAGAGTGAGAGTGAGAGTGTGTGTGTGTGCAGGGGCGGATCTACCGGGGTGAAAGAAAAGAGAAAACCCTGCTGCCACCCCAGTTTGGCAGCAACGAATTAAAGGTTATGGCCAATTAGAAAATTTAAGAGCGCAAATCTTTCTTGTTTCGTGATCCCGCTCCGAACTCCCGAACTGACTCAAATGATTCGCGAACCCGCTCCGAACTCCCGAACTGACTCAAATGATTCGCGATCCCGCTTTGAACTCGCAAACTGAATCAAATGATTCGCGATCCCGCTCCGAACTCCCGAACTGATTCAAATGATTCGCGATCCCCAAACTGACTCAAATGATTCGCGATCCCGCTTTGAACTCGCAAACTGACTCAAATGATTCGCGAGCCCCATAACTGACTCAAATGATTCGCGATCCCGCTTTGAACTCGCGAACTGACTCAAATGATTCGCGATCCCGCTCCGAACTCCCGAACTGATTCAAATGATTCGCGAACCCCATAACTGACTCAAATGATTCGCGATCCCGCTTTGAACTCGCGAACTGACTCAAATGATTCGCGAACCCCATAACTGACTCAAATGATTCGCGATCCCGCTTTGAACTCGCGAACTGACTCAAATGATTCGCGAACCCCATAACTGACTCAAATGATTCGCGATCCCGCTTTGAACTCGCGAACTGACTCAAATGATTCGCGAACCCCATAACTGACTCAAATGATTCGCGATCCCGCTCCGAACTCCCGAACTGATTCAAATGATTCGCGAACCCCATAACTGACTCAAATGATTCGCGATCCCTCTTTGAACTCGCGAACTGACTCAAATGATTCGCGAGCCCCATAACTGACTCAAATGATTCGCGATCCCGCTTTGAACTCGCGAACTGACTCAAATGATTCGCGATCCCGCTCCGAACTCCCGAACTGATTCAAATGATTTGCGAACCCCATAACTGACTCAAATGATTCGCGATCCCGCTTTGAACTCGCGAACTGACTCAAATGATTTGCGAACCCCATAACTGACTCAAATGATTCGCGATCCCGCTTTGAACTCGCGAACTGACTCAAATGATTCGCGATCCCGCGTGATTTGTGATTTGTAAATAATATAATTTATTCATTTAGTTTTTTATTTGATTAAAGTTCTTTTTTCACCCATAGTAGTTTTTTTTCATCATCATATTTGAGGAAGGGGGGCACAACAATAAATCCTGCTTAGTGCACCCATTTGGCCAGCAGCGACCCTGAAGGTGTTGTTATACACGTCTCTGGGAATGCGTGCTATTATTTTTCAAAAACAATTTCTAAATTTGTATTTGTGCCTATAATGTTTATTTATTTATTATTATTGTCAGCTAATAAAACCTATGCTTCAGAGACCACATTCATATATTATCTAAGTCTAAATGTAGCTCTTGACTGGTTGAGTTAGATGGTGATTAACACTAAACTGTAGAAAATCAGTTGAGTCTCCCCAGCTGGAAATGTCATTGGCTGTTAAAGTCTTGTGTTTCTCTTAATAAATTGACATAATGATAACACTGAATCTTTTATAATGCTCTTAATGACATGTGGATGCATACTGTATGCATGGTGGTGCTTATGGGGTATGGTCACTTATTTCTTATATGAACTGTTTCAAATGCAAGACATTGATTGCATGAGATTAAGTTTGTAAATGATAGTCATTGTCCTTTTGTAGTGTGCACATAGCTATATTTATCATCAAACTGTGATAACTGTGACTAAATTCAGTACATATACGTCTGCCATATGTTGCCACCCCTCAAGAATTCCTGCCCCCTTCTCGCCACCCCATCAATATTTTTCTAGATCCGCCCCTGTGTGTGTGTGTGTGTGTGTGTGTGTGTGTGTGTATGCGTGAGTGTGTGTGTGTGTGTGTGCGAGAGAGAGAGAGAGAGAGAGAGAGTGTGTGTGTGTGTGTGTGTGTGTGAGAGAGAGTGAGAGAGAGAGAGAGAGAGAGAGTGTGTGTGTCTGTGTGTGTGTGTGGGTGTGTGTACAAATATGTTGGAAAAATATTTAAGTTGTATTTCACCTTAAAAACAATATTAAAAAATAATAAAAGACACAATATAAATTACTAAAATTAATATATCACAAAGCAAATAAAAAAAACATACCATAATACTATATAAATAATAATAAGTAAAATTACAATTGTGAAAGAATATAAAGTAATGAATAAACTGTAAAAGTTTGTAGATTTACAACTGAATTGAATAAAGAAGTGGTGTTTACTTTAAAAAAATAAAATAACATTTTAAGTACTGAAATTATTCAAACTAAAAAATAAACATAAAGCTTAGTAAAAACATATAAATATGAAAAATAATAAGACAAATTCCCGTAGCAAAATTACTAAAGACTGAAAACAAATCTAATATACATATAAAAAACTGAAAATAAAAATTAATTCAATTAATATATCACTAATAATTAAATAATAATAACAATATGAAAATATTACTAAAATATATATATATATATATATATATATATATATATATATATATATATATATATATATATATATATATATATATATATATAATACTAAAATAACAGTTGTGGAGCAACGAATATGAAGTGATAAATAAAAAGTTAAAAAAATATAGTTTTCTAAGTAAAGTTTTTTTTTTTTTACCATTAAATACCATTTCCGTTTTTCTACTTCAAAATGTCATGTTAAATTATGTGTGTTACTTGCCATTTCCTTGTAATTATTAGTGAAGTTTACTAGCAATTTCTGAGTTAAATTGGTTATTGCTATTCATGATGTCTAGGAAAATATATTAAAAAAAAAAATATATATATATATAAATATTAGATAAAAAAGTGAAAAAACCTAGAACTAGGAATGAAATAAAATGACTAAAACTGAAAATGAATCAGAAAAACAAAACAAAACAAAAGCTCAACTAAAATTTAAATGAATACTAAAAATATCAAAATAAAACTATTATAATAAATGCAACGATAGCATTTAAATAATATTAGAATAACAGCCCTATGTAAAACAACAATAACATTTATTGTATGATATTTACAAACTGAAAGTTTATTTAATGATTGATACATTTGTTTGCTTTAAGAAGTTACAGCAAAACAAATTTAAGTTAAAAAACATGTTTAATTTTTACATTTTAATTTTAAAATTAAATTAAACACTGATAAATTAATACATTTTTAACAACAGTGATAATAATCAGAAATGTTTTTTGAATCATTATTCTGATTTCTGAAGATCATGTGACACTGAAGACTGGAGGAATGATGCTGGAAATACAGCTGTGTATCACAGAAATAAATTACACTTTAACACAGATCCACACAGAAAACAGATATTTTAACTCTAATAATTTTAATTCAATAAATGCATCCTTGCTACGCAGAAGAGACTTCTTTCAAAAGCATTTTAAAAGTCAATCTCACACTCTCCGACAGAAGCACAGATCACTCAGAACACAGAATATACTGATATCAGTCATGCATTCACTTGAAATGATTCATGATGTTTATTAAAGTGCTCGTCGTTTGCAGCACGTTTATCATGGTTATTGATTTTTATGCTTCTTTTAAAGTATTCCAAACAGACAAAATACATAATCATTCCCACAGACTACTCTAAACCCAAAACCTAAGAGAAAACTCTCTTTAAAAACTAGTTTAATTTTTACCTTTGAGGACATTTCTAAAGGGACTTTTTGTCTGGTTTAGTTCACTTCTAAACCAGACACACAAAGATCAAGCTACTCTTTCTTGCCTTGTAGTTTAAAAAATGCATGCTTTGTGTGTTTGAGAGTTGAAATGAACAGATGAGGGTTTATTTCAGCATGAAGTGGCCCGACGTTCCTGATATCTCCGGCCCAGGACTGATTTCTATTTAACTATGCTGCTCCTGCTGCTGCTGCTGCTGCTGATGATGATGATGATGAAGAGAGGTCATGTGACCAGGGGGCCCAGCTGCCAGTGAGGGAGGTTTCATCACACACACAGCTTGAATTGAAAGCGACCCCCATCAGGACGGTTCATGACCGGAATACTAAACACTTCAGAGTCTAATTGAGCATGTGAGGGGTTTGCTCTTAGTTAGGGCGGCTGCTTAAAGGAACAGTACACCCAAAAAAGAAAATCTGCTGAAAATGCGCCAAGATGTGGATGAGTTTGTTTCTACATCAGGTTCTTGCATCAGTGTCTAAGCAATGGATGCTCTGCAGTGAATGGGTGCCGTCAGAATGAGAGTCCAAGGGTCATTCCACTAAATGTTTTTCTTCTTCAAAATTAAAGATTTGTTTCAGTTTTGTCTTCTCCAGATGTTAACTGATGGACTGGAGCGCTGTGGATTATTGTGTTTTATCAGCTGTATGGACTCTCAATCTGACGGCACCCATTCACTGCAGAGCATCCATTGATGAGACACTGATGCAATGCTACATTTCTCCAAACCTGATAAAGAAACAAATTAATCTACATCTTAGATAGTCTGAGATTAAGGACATATTCAGCAAATAATAATAATAATAACAATAAAATAATAATAAAAATTGAGTGGCCTATTCCTTTAGCTAAACTTGCAGATTTCTTACCAATAAAAATGTAATAAATAAATAGTAAGGCCAGATAAATTAATTAACTTAATATGATGCATATTTTTCAGTCATACATAAATGAAACGGGTGAAAAAAGATTTTTCCTGTCAAAAAATCATGCATAGCTTATTATTAACTACTTGCATCTATTTTGAAATTTATATTTTCAAAATGCATTATTTTTTTTATTTTCAAGCATTATAGTGACTTGGTAAACAACACAACAACTAAATTTAAAATTAAATTAAATTAAATTAAATTAAATTAAATTAAATTAAATTAAATTAAATTAAATTAAATTAAATTAAATTAAATTAAATTAAATTAAATTAAATTAAATTAGTCAATAATAATGAGAAAATAAAAAAACAAAGCTCCAGTTTAGGAGCAAATGCAACTTTCTTTGTGGAAGGTGACAGGCGTTTTGTTCACCTCATTGTTTTGTTCCTCCACACAGCCGTGTTTCTGCTCTGGCTTCTCTTCTCAAAGCCATTCGATTTCCAAAAGCCCTCGAATTAAAATCTCATTAACATCTGGCATTTGATTCAGCAGGATGGTGTTTTTTAGCTCCAGACTGATTAAAATGCAGTTTGGTTCCTGTTCTGAACACAATCTTGCTGCTAACAAACACAGTCGGATGAATGACATAAGAACAATCTCAAATGAGTTAGGTTTTACCTCTCCAGCTGGATGATAACTAGTGACTCATTTCTGTTTACTGGTCAGGAGACCTCTGTGTCTTCTTAAACAGCTATTAAGTTTTCATCTCATACTGTATGCCCTACGTGTCATTACTTTGCTCTGAACAGAACGTTCACACCCTTCACGGTGCCATTGTGTTTGTTCATAAAGGTCTCATTTGCATTTGAAAAGCATTCATATTCAATCCTTTTCAGATATTAACAAAAATGTTTGATGCATCTGCCCTCTCGCGCTCGGATCCGTCTCTTCATATGAGCGCAAACAGTCACGCAACAATAGCGTTAGATTACAGAGCAGAGAAAGTAATCAGAGCTCACTAAACAAACACACCAGACATATGAAGAGAAAACACACGGCTGTGACCAGCAGACCACAATCAAGAAGCAAAAGCATTCCAGTCAAATGCATCTAAAATGCATTTAATTTAATCAATTATATTTAGTTAATGCTGTGCTCTGAGTCCAAATAACTGGGACAATAAATTAAAACCTAAGCTAATTTCAACATATACTAATGCAAATTAATTAAAATCAAAACTTGCATCTGTTAATATTATACAATGGACTTGATCTAACATGAACTAAAGTGTTTCTCACTTCTCAATAAGGTTGCATTTGTTAACATTAGTTAATGCACTGCATGCATATTCAACAAATGATTTATAAGTAAATCTTTAAACTGAGATTAATAGTCGCATTTTTTATAAAAAAAAAAAAAAAAGTAATTAAACAAATGTCAACAAAATATTTAAGTTTCTATTTTATTTAAATATTAAATTAAATATTCAACCGTGATTAATAAAAAAATATATTTAAAAATCTTACGTCAGAATATTCTAAATAATTCTGAATATTCCCTGCGGAAAATATTTTTGACATATGTTTATAGCTTTTTTTCTTTTCTGGATGTTAATTTGATTTGTGGCTGATTTGTGGATTATTGTGATGTTTTTATCAGCTGTGTGGACTCTAATTCTGACGGCACCCATTCACTGCAGAGCATCCATTGATGAGACACTGATGCATTTCTCCAAACCTGATGAAGAAAGAAACTCTTGGATGACCTGAGGATGCAAACATTTTCCGCTCATTTTCATTTGGGTTTACTCGCTGTATAAGGATTGCTCACTGAATGCTGTGTTTCGTGTTGGCTAAGACTAGCTCTTGGCAGATGGCTGATTGTTTTAAGTAGTCTTGACTCTATTTTAATCAACTTACTTCAGATGAGACGCTCAGACTCAAAGTCTGCAGAGTATATTTACACAGTTGACTGTTTTCACACACTTTTTCTGTCATTCAGAGCAAAGCGTTCACAATTCAACAGCAAATGACAAGATCACCCAGTAAACACTGCAAATATCCACCAGACAGAAAGAGAGACAGACACATTTCATCTGCCTCATAAATCTTCAGCATCTGTTTGTTTTAGCATTTCAATGTTTTGCTTGAAAAGTTTGTTTGTGATTCATATTGCACTTGCAATCTAATGCAAAGACATTTAGATATTTATATATTATTTTAATCTGGCAAACTCACATAAAAGCAGCAGGAATGGTTTAAAAGCTAATGAGGTGTTTTCAGTTTTATATGACCTCAGAAGTCACAGACTTCAATTAAGCAGAACTACAGAAGCAAAAATAGGCCTAATGATGATTTATTCTCTCTCTCCCAACAAATGGCTTCTTATAAAACAACATAATTATAAAAGTTAACCCTAAATTGGCCTATTTACACACATGCATAAGAATGCAGTTTTCATATCAGATATGACACACACACACACACACACACACACGTAAACACTGGCATTAACTGAGCTCTTTCATTAACTCCAGTGTAATAAGTTAGAGACTCACAAGCCTGACATCAAACCCGTGTTGTAATGTTCCTGTCCTGTCACTGCAGTTCAACATCAGCGGAGCAATAGCGCCATCTACAGGCTCCTCAATTCACACACTTTACTTGTACAACAACAGTATGATTTTTTTATGTTGCAAACAAAATTATTTTAATTAATTGCAATTATTATCAACACATATTATTTCAGGACACTTTGTTATTCTTCTAGTTTTTTTTTTTAATGCTTATTATTATTTATATGTATATATTATTTCCATATTAGTAGCTATTAAAACGGTAGTCTAGGAAATTTAATATAAAATAATATAAATGTTTAAAAAAAAATTAAAAAAGAATTGGTGCGAGTAATAGTAAAATATATATATATATATATATATATATATATATATATATATATATATATATATATATATATATATATATATATATATATTTTTTTTTTTTTTTTTTTTTTTTTTTTTTTTTTTAAAGATACATTTTAAATAAATTGAAATTTTTTTTAGAATTAAAATGTATTTTTAGTTCATATATAATTGAATATAAATTAAAATCAGTCAGACTTTCTCGACTTCAAATATTGCAGACAATAAAATCAAATCAAGTGTGATGGAGACGATTATGAACAAACTTTCACGAGCCAGTAATTTACCAAACTCGTTCATCCAGATGTCTTTAATGAAGTAAATCAATTTAGTGATAGCTGGCTTATACAATCAAACTACAATCAGTAAACGTGTGTGTGTGTGTACTTATTTATATTATGTATATGTATAATTATTTATAATATATAGTATGTAATTATTTAAGAAAATGTAGTGCAGTTTTCTAGTGTAATTCACACTTCCGCCACATGAGGGCATCACAAGAGCGCCACTGTCACAACCTTTGACCCCAGAGCAGATCGTCATCTGCATCTGAACAACATGTAATTCATTCAGTCTGACATTTAACATTTGAAGAACATTTAAAAACTAATGTCATGTTTGCAGATGACATGCAAACAAGGAAAGAAATATATATCTGTGGAAATAAAGACGCTAGAAAGTGTCTCAGTTCCAGATCAAGAGAAAACCCTACACTTGATCAGCCACAACCAGTATCCAGCCAAATCTGTCAGGACAACCCCCCTCGAGAATGCACACACACACACACACACACACACACACACCTTCATCTGCCCACTTACACACACATATATTCAGACAGACATACACTGATGTATGATAGTTTAAGTTGGCTTTACTCTAAGTTGAAAAGAAAGAAAAATCTCACTGTACAGAAACCAGTCACAGCTTCAGACAAAGTGATTCATTTTTAATGCACTGAGAGAGAGAGAGAGAGAGAGAGAGAGAGAGACAGATCAGGTCCATCAACAGGCTTGACCTCTGACCTCTCGGATCAAAAGGTCAACTGACCTGTGATTAGTGTGTGATCTTCTGTTGTTGTGTCACTAGTCCTGCCATTATTTCACTCATTACACAAGTGTTATACTTCATGATATATTCAAATCGGATTCTTAGTGGCAGATAACAATGAACTGACTGCAGATCTTTAGATATAAACATCATTCATGTGCCTGATGTGTTTTATGACAAAATATAGCTTTTAAATACAGCTTTTATATTAAATGTGGACTCAAAAAACAAAAACTAAAAAATAGGCCTACATTTAAGATTTATGTATTTAAATTGTACATAAAATGTTAATATAAACAAACTAATAAACTTAATGTGATGCTTATTTGTCAATAAATAAATAAAAAAGACAGTTGATCATTGTGCATGAAATGCATTAATTAAAATAGCCTAGAATCAGTATAAATCCATGAAAAATAGATATTATAATAATAATATTAAGTATAAGTAAATACATATAATATTAGAAAAAATGCAAGAATAAATGCAAAACTAAAAGAGAAACTAGCAATGCAAAAAATAAAATCAAGACTAAATTTAATTACAAATTTAATATTCTTTGGCAAGCTTATTTATTTATTTCATACTTAATTCAAGCAATATCTAATTAGTAAAAATATAGAGATTAAAACAAGATGTATTTATTGATTATACAAATATAAACCTGATTTATTGTGTATTTAAAACGCATTTGATTTACAGTATTACAGAAACCTGAGCTGTTTCATTGAGTCATGACTGACAGATATACACATCACATTATGTTTATTAGTTTATGTAAAACTGTGAAATCCAAGTGCATGGAGGTTTTAAATGCAGTGTGTCGTGGGAAAGACTTCAGGTCATATTGAGCGGCTAACACTCGTCTCCCCGGCTGTCTTTGGCATGTTCACACAACTTCCCTCGGCATTGTCCCGCCGACGAATGGTGTCTGGCTCCGTGACCCCGTGACCCCGCTCTGAATATATGTTTAATCTGGTGAGGAAACTATGGGAACGCTGTGAAAACGATCTCTCAGACACAGAAAGTGTTCCTGAAATATTACCATTGACTCATGAGCCACTGATATGACGAGTTCAATGATAAAAATTCATGCTTTCCTCCAGCAACAATTATTCACCAGTGAGACGGTTCAATGCACGAGAAAGCCTTCTTCCACTTGACCTCTGCTTTAAAATGGAATTGAAATGAGTTGAAGAAGAGGAAGACGTCCAGAGGAAGGAAACTCTGAGCTCTTCTGATTCTCTACTCAATTTTCTTTCATGAACTCTTAAACGAATAAACTTTCACATCCTTACATTTCTTTTTTACATTAGTTGAGTTGATCTTAAAATGAGTAAGTAATCAGAGAGTTCAGTATGTCATATCTCACCCCATAATCAAAAAGAGAGATATCATATTTTGCATAAAGGAGATACAATTTTAGAAACATTGATAAATATACTGTGTATTTGTGTTTGTAAAATTATATAATTATAATTTAAATCCCTTCTTTAATTTAGAGTTAAATGTGACCTAAACACTTCTGCAGGGATGTAGTGAAATGTCTGCTCATGCATTTGCGAATGACAAAAAATAACATCATTACAATATAATGTAGAGATTTAGAAATAAGCTCTGTAGAAAAAAAAGAGCAGCACTGTTTCTCTGACGAGTGTGGTATGTTTCTTCCTTTTGATAAAAACCAACAGTTTTTACAGGTTTTCTAAAATAAGTCATAAACTGTCCCAATGCAAATTACTGGTTGAAAATATCACACATGGCGTCCCTCTATAAGTGCTACATAGATTTATAAAATTGTAAACATACCATAAATACAATTTCGACATTTGTAAATTGTTTATTTTGCTGTTCATTAAATTGCAGAATATAGAGATTAAACAAAGAAATATTGAACGATGATTGCAATGATCTAAACTTAACCCTAAAAAACATATGCTCAGATATTTTGTACAATAATCCCACATACTTTATATATTTATTTCTTTGTTAAACAACTATGTGCATCATAGTTTAGATCAATGCATGGATCAAAATGATCAACGTGATGATAATTGTTGTTCTTTATTCTTCAAGTCATCTTCTGTGAAGCTGAGAGTATTTTAATCAAAGCACGCTGCAGAGTTTGATCTTTGTATGATCTTGTTTTCAGAAGTCTGCAGTGAACTCATTAAAGTGTGGCCCGTCTGTTTGAGAGAAGCTGAAGGACTTGAGTTAGTTTTGAAGCCAGACTTGAGCTTGAACTTGACCGTCGGAGTCGTCTGGGAAGCCAGACGTGAGCTTGACCCCTGCTATTATCATGCAGACGTGAGGGTCAGCCCTCATTTGCATATTCCCCCGCCTGCCTTCAATTAAAAGAGCAGAGCTGTGAGAAAACACTGAGACGTGGTCAAGGACTCGAGACGGACACATCAGCTTCAGTCGATCACAAGTAAGGACGCTGTTCCTCAACACACATTAAGGGAAATTATGTTGTGGATTTATATTAAGATTATTAATAAGAACATCAAAGTATTGCCAGGTTTGTTTTTTGTTTGTTTGATGAATCTGAAGCTCTGTAAGAGTAAATGAGGATTCATGTGATTTTAAAGAACATCATTGAGAGACTATTATTATAATTATTAATTCTTCTTGTTAATACGCATATATAGTTTGCATTCATTTTTATTTCAGGATTAGTTTATTTTAGTGCATCAAGTTGTAAATTATTAAATTAAAATGAGAAATGTTGGAAAACAAAACTACCTGAAATACGTTTTTTATATTTTATTTGTATTATATTAGTTTCATTTCATTCATTATGGTTTTAATCTCTAGTTTAGTTAACTATAATAACCCTGTTGAAGAATTTAACCCTTTAGGGTGCATTGTGCTTATGTTTAATTTGCCTCAGATCTAGCATCTAAATTTCTTCCTGAAATATTTGCATTCGAATTGAGATCTCTGGCTTCTGATTGCAAACTTTGGCAAATAAGCACAGTTAGAGCCATTCTTGAGAAACTTACTTGATTTATTTTTTCTCTTTTAAACATTTGAGTCTACTTCAATCTCATTGCAGCAGGAGAAATTAAAGGTTTGCTTTTACACACAGTGCACACATCTATTCCATGTTGAATGTTTTTGTCATTTTAAGACCTGCAAATAGTTCTAAATGTGTTTAGTTCAGTGAGACTGTGGATGTCTGTGTGCAATGAGAGTTCAGCGTTTGATCATGTGACAGCAGCTCACATCCAATCACAGCTGTTAAACGATGATGATCTGTGAAGAGCATCATAAAACATCTCTTTACTTTCCCCATGTGGAAATACAAACTACTGTGAGCTGTTTAAATGGGTTTGTGTTGGTTGGGATCTTTGTAATATTATGGAGAAATTGCAAGTAACGCATTGCATTGAAGCAGAACGACTGGATTTGGTTTTATTTACATCTTTGAAAAATATTTTACAGTGTATCTTACAAACAGCTTTTTCTGCTGAACATTTCCACTCATTTTAAACTGAATTTAATAGATTATGAATTTATGTCATCAGGATGTTTTTATATATGGCCTTCGTTTTAAATAAAACTGAGCATGTGTAGTCTGTGTGATGCATATAATATTTTATTGAAATAATTGTGTTTCTTCAAATGCATCCGAACACAAACAAACAGAGATGCCTGAATTGAATTGAAAGCTGTTAATGGAGTGTAAGAACCAGTTGTTTATATCAGGGTCAGTCACACACTTTATGAACAGAATAAAAACACAATGTAAGACTCCATTCAGATGATTGTAGTGGTTATTGCATCACAGAAACATTGCAATGGTAGAAAAGATGTGATAGGATTTTTACATTAGTGTGTAAAATAGCCTTATGATACCTAATGCTGCAAGTTTTCTGAAATACTTGGTGATTTGATGCATGCTGGTTTTGTTTTGTACCAGATGAACTGGATGTTCATGCATTAGTCGTGAGCTCTCAGGTGTGCAGTGAGCACAGGTGAGCAGGTCGTCCTGCATTAATGCATGTTTAGCGTTCGGTGTGTGTTAAAAAGCTTTAGGAAATGGTTTAAAAAGGGTGCAGTTGTTCTGTAATTTGCATTCAAATTTTTAAGTGAGATTAATGCACACGAAGAAGGGAGATAAACAAACTTTAGGGCTCCAAATAAGTGCAGTTTTGTAAAATATGTGGTTCTTTTGGGGAGAGAGAAAAATCACATAATTGGAGGACTGATAAATTATATATATATGTATTTTTTCAAATGTATTTATTGTTATTTTGCCTTGTGTGTATGCTAATAAAATTAATGCATGAAACAATATTTAAAATGCAAATAAATCTAGTCATTTCTGATGCTTCTGGACTAAATCATTGAACTGTTTCATTGGATATATGCTGGAATACATACTATATGCAATGATTTATTGCAAAAACATACAGACAAAAATACAGAAATATTATTTCTACCATTCTGTTTTAAAAAAAATGAACAAGAATATATATGTAGAGGCATATTGCCTGAGAAACAGAAATGCCTTCTTGATTTAAGATATTCAATTTGCTTACAAAGAACATAAATATAATTAAATAAAAATAAAGAATACTATAAAGTACATTTTGTATTAACATAGCAAACATTGTGTTTTGATTTCTATATTGAAATTCAAATCAAAATAAAGAGAGCAGATTAAAATATATATTGTTAAAATATTACATTAAATAATGTTTACATTCAAATGCATAAATAATTATGATGGAAAAGAGAAAGTTTTGATGACTGACCTTTTTAATTCGATGGGCTGATTTATTTATTTTTCTTAGCAATCTGAAATATTCAGAGGACATCTCCTTGTATTATTAAGTTGCTAATAATAAGACTCGAACCGAATTATAAATATACCCAATCTATTTTCAGTCATAAACCTTATTTGTAGGCTATCTCAAATCTCAAAAGGTCGAGAAAAAAAAAGAAAAGTTTGCTTGTATTTCAGTTATCGAATTTTAGATGGAATTTAATTTTAGACGTTCGTGTTTTTTAAACTCTAGAACTGCAGCAGAATTTTTAATAAAACAAGTTTAAATATTAACGACATTACATTTTAATCTGCAGAATTATCAATCCTCAAAAATGATTTCCTTGTTTATTTCTTCATGAAATGACGAGCACGAGAAACATTTGATTACTAAAATTAATCCTTCAGATTTAATCAGTTTAAATGAGGATTAAAACATTTCTAAACATATTTGATTTTTTTTAACGAAAAAAGTCTAAATAATGAATATAGCTTATTCATTTTGGCAATATTTTAATATTTATATATGTGCAGCTTCTACGTTTTTTCTCATTAATGAAATGTTGTGTAGCTATAAATGTAACAGACAGTGCTGAACCCAATTATTATAACTGAAAAATAAATATAAGCAGACGTGTGTTTAAACATTCAACACGAGGTTGAGATGAGCGCTTATATTGGTTAATTACGCACGGTGCAGAATGACGTCATCACGCACTTTCTCTCTCTAAAGTGATTTTATTCTGCTGCGAATCTCTCGTCTTTTGATCCAGTGAGGTCTTCAGGACTTCTGCATGCCACATTGTGATAATATCATATGAGATCAGAGAAAAAATGTGAGATCTGTGTCAGTAAAAGCTTTTAATATCTTTCGTCACTGTTCATGAATTTCTAAAATAAAATGACAAATTATTCTGAATTCAAAATATCAGCTCAAGGAACGTCGTTAATTAGCCTACTTTTTGTTTTATTATATTTAGTCTTTTTATTATGAATGAATCGTTTCTACACATGGATTACAAATGTAAGCTTATAATATTGCAATGTGAGTTCGCATGATTTCAAGTTGAATATAATAAATATATTAACCTGTATTTCATCAGTTTAACTCAACCTTATAAAAGCAAATACACTGCTTTGACGGTTTAAATTCTACATGCGATTTTATTTTATGTACTTTATTCAGGGTTGCAGGGTTGAGTTGCTTTCCTCTTAAATGGCAAAAATAAATCTAAAATTGCAGGCAAATTTGCACATTTAAAATAACAAATACATTCTAAAAAAAAGATTGCAATCAATTGTATTTTGGATAAGGAAACTCTTTTAAAAATCACAAATCTCCCCGAGCATTCAAACAGCACTTTTTATGTTATGTTTAATGTTTATTATTTCCATGAATTTATAATTCATACATCCGAATAATGCATAAGATGTTGCATAACAGCTTATTTTCTGTAATTTTATGCGTGGTATGATCACACTCTCTCCTCGCGTTCGCGTTTGGGGCGCGCGCGCACCGGTTTGAATGCGCCGCGCGCAGCGTGAATCACACCAACACCGGCCAACCGGAGCTCGCGCTCGCGCTGTTGAGTTATTCAACATGGCGAGCCGTGCATGTGCTCCAGACATGTGTGTCCTGTTACACACGTGAAGCATGCGTGGCTCGGTCTGTCATCTCTACACGCAGTTATGAGTGAAGTCCTGCAGCAGTCAAAGCATATTTAAGAGAGAATGCACTCGTAACCTATTTTCTTGTCATGAAGTCATTTGAGAGTTAGCAAAAAAAAACATATTAGCAAGTGTTATGATGCATCAACCCATTATATTATAAATAATTAGCACGATGTATTAATAAAACGCGCAGTTTTCCCTGACAACACACACAATCTGCTGCATTGGTTCTTTTCCCTGGGAATGGATGCTCGCTTTGTCTCTCTCTCTCTCTCTCTCTCTCTCTCTCTCTCTGCCCCTCCCCTCACGTTCTCTATCTCATTCTCTCGCGCTCAGTCCGTCATTCTCTCGGTTCTCGGTCTCGAGGCTGTTTGCAGACGAACAGAAACGTTAAAGGATGTAAATGAATGAAAGGAAAGAGCTGGAACAAAAGCAAACGAGCCGCAATGGAGGAGCGTCTAGCTGTGCTTATGATGCTGCAGAGCCTCCTCTAACTTTCATCCTTCACTTTCATTTGGAGCTGAAGACACGAGCACACGGTGAGCACTCACTTCAGCTTTCATGTGCATTCACGATGCTTCCGTTGCACAAGAAACCAGAACAGATAATGTTCTTGTTATATTAGATTTTAATCTGAGTAAAACAGTTTAATGCGCCAAAAAACTTCACGGTCGTTTATTATTTTTGCACGTGATGGATAGATGCACACACTCTTAAACTTTCAGACTTTTAATGCAATTTTTTGTGCATTTAAAGTAAACTCCATAAACTATTATAAGGTGAAGATATGCAGTTGCATTCTCAGTTTTCTGTTGTTGCATTAATTTCTGAGTTTATTCATGCTGTTCTGCTGTGTTTCTGCTCTTTGCATTGAAACAAATATTCCATGCATTGCCATATTCATAACCTGTGTATAAATCTACTCATTCCAACAAATAACACATTTAATTATGATGGAGAGGACTGTAGGGAAGGAAGGAAGTCTGAGGCCTGTATGTGTTCAGCTCTTCATGGGAAAATGTGGCCAGCTCTCGTGTGTCTGTGGCCCCTCGCTGCTCCCAGACTGTATTGTGATGATAATGAGAACAGCTCGTTGTTGAACTTGATGTTGACTTCTTTCTTCAGGCCTCATTTTACTCGGTCACTTGTTTGTGGTGTGTGTGTGTGTGTGTGTGTGTTTTCACACGGTTCTTCAGCGAGGATTATTTGAGAGGAACAATAGACTGATGAATAATGACAGTCGCTTCTTCTTGAAAAGAGAAGATATCTTTAGTAAGATTTGCATACGAAATGTATTTTATTAATTTAATCTCAGTGGTTTATGAAATTAAAAAATACTACAATTATTTAATGTTCATTTCAACAATATTAAATAATTGTAATAGGCGTAATTTATTTTTTAATACTAAATATGTTCTTCTTTTACACACACACACACACACACACACACACATGTATATATATATATATATATATATATATATATATATATATATATATATATATATTCACTAATCAGAAGTAGATATTTACGCAAATATATTTTCTATATATTATTTTTATATTTAAGTGCATTTCTATTCGATGTGATTTGTGTTTCGTGCAGTTTTAGATCAACAGGTGCTGATGAGGCTCTGTATTCACTGTTCAGATCATCATGAAGAAAAGCCTTTGATGTCTCATGATGCATTATTAATTTAGGCCCATTTAGTTATTTTTGCACGGACTAAATCAAAATCATTTAATTACGAACGTCTTCCACAGCGGCTCTTTTGAGCAGCTTTTTTATTTTAATTGTTTGGCGCTGATAATTAAGGTGATGCAACTCAAGACTTTTTAATGCATGCTGAAAAAGATCACAGACTCATTTAGATGAATTAAAAATGAAAGATATAAACACAAAATAAGGTAACACGTGCACGCACAATGACTCTTCAAAGTGTGGCTTGTCATATGTATCGATCATATTTAATAATCTGTAATACCTGCAGCTGAAGCTCGTAATAATGCACAGCTGATTTTAGACTGAAGCTCCATGCAGATGCACCTGTATTTAACACGGATTTCTGTTCGAGACACACTACTTTTATACCATATTCCACTTTAGCATATCAGTATTAGGGTTAGATTGTCTAAGCAAATACAAAAGCATCTTTCGTATATAAAAAAAGAAAAGTTAATGTAAATATACACGTAAATCATTCTGTGAAATCGAAAAATTTCTGTCGAAAAGTGAAAACATGCTGCAGGGATGAAGCACAAGGAAAACAAGACAAAAAGGCAAAAAAATAAAACTGAAAAAGAGAGATCAGAAGAATAAGAAAAGAAACAAAATTCGAAACATTTTAAAACATTAGAAAATATAACAAAACGCGTCACATATGCACCTTATTAAAACTATAGACATTTCTTTAATTCAGTGCCAAATGTTTTGTTCTGTTTATTTTGAATTAGTGTATTGTATGATATTAAACTACAGGTTATTAATGTCATTTTACTCTCTGACAAAAAATAAATAAATAATAATAAATAACATAAAATAGAGATAAATGAGATAGAATGGTGTAGAGAGGGTTGCTTTTCAAAATGAAATAATTAAAATTAATCTTTAATTTTTTAAGTAGGCTATAAAATGTAACAATCCTAATAATGTTTAAAATGTGTCGATAAAAGGACAAATGAAGTGTGTTTGTGTGTTATTGAGCTCGTGAAATCATCTGCTCACAGTTACTTCTCATAAACTCCGGCTTTTCACTCCGTTGATTAAATAGTTAATTTAATTTAAACCTCGATTAATGACTGTTCTGGTGCTCGGATTGTTTAAACGTGAACGTCATTCTAATTGTGTTTTTGTAGAATCATAAATGATTTTAGATCTGAAGAGCTGTTGTGTGTGTGTGTGTGTGTGTGTGTACACTGCATGCAGAGAATGGAATATTCCACCATGTAAACCAATAGACGTGGACGATCCCATTATTTGCAAACCAGTGTGTGTGTGTGTGTGTGTGTGTTTGTCTTTGATGACGTGTTCTAAAATATTTCACCTAAATATAGCGCATTAAGGGGAATGGTGCAGTTAAAGGCCTCTATTCACAAACACAAGTCCTGCAGGATCATAAAACCTAATTTAACAAATCATAAAGGCCGAAATAATGCCGATAACTGATTAATACATGCGTAAAATAATAAAAACAGTTTATGTGTGATGCATGAAAATAGATTTTAATACAAACATATTGAGATTGAATCTATTTTGTGTGCGTTATATGTGTGTGTATATAAATGTATATATATTTGATTTATGAAAGCAATATGTAGCTATATAGATATCATCACATAAAATATATTGATATATTGAAATGTTTTTGTATTATTCTAAAAATGCAAAAGGTTTTCTTTCAAAGATTGGGGTGTTTAATGCATGTATAATACATGCATAAAGTACTTTATATAAACAGAGGAAGTCTACGGTGTGTCCCCATTTATTGAAATGCAAGATTAAGTAGGCCTAGACTTGTGAGAAAGAGGCGGAGTCACAGGATGTGGGAGGGGCTTGTCATGTGTAATGAGGTCAGTGCTTCTTAGATGCTGCTCTGAAGATTGAAGCATGTGTGGGTCTCATCTTTAGTGTCTAGCATTATTAAAACAATCTTAACCAATAGTCTTTGGATTTATAAAAGCAAGTGGAGTGTACCAAATGATCTGAGCATCACAAATAAGGTATGTCTTTGAAAAGTTCATTTGTATCTCTTATTGCATCCATGCAAGTGAAGTCAGCTAGCGCTTTATATAGAACTGATACTTGCACTACAAAGGTGCAAACACATTCAGTTAAGCTATGTTATGTGTTAAAAGATATAGATTTTAACTGAATATGGAAATAAAGTCGATTCTGTTGATCAGTTAATGTAAACAATAGACCATAAATATCTAAATTCAACATCAGAGCTCCACAAATGTATAAATGCTATCTGTTTTTGTTATTAGGTCAAATCACAACCCTATACTGAGTTTATTGGAGTTGCTGCATGCACTTGTGTGTGTGAGGGAGTGATGCTGATGAATGGAAATGACATTGTCTAAAAGCTCTCAGTGTGTCTCTGCCTCTTTAACACGCACGGGCTAGTTTTTCTCTTTGGTTATCTAGCTGTATGAGTTCATGCATATCATAAAGCTAGAGAACCGAAAGCAGAAACTAATCCCACTGACTTCATGAACCACAGAGAGCGGAGGCACGGAGAGAGAGAACCGGGACCGAGCGTGTCATACAGGCTTTTGTGGAAGTGCATGAACAGAATCCATGCTTTAAAATGAATTACTGCAGAAATGTGTGTGGGATGCGTTGATGACGCAAATTGCGTTCAGGGAGCGCGTGCACGCGCAGCGTCATTCATCACGCGTGTGTTTCAGGTGCACGCTGTTCCTCTCGGGGCCTTTCACGGTGTCGGTCTTTTGTGCGGTTGTTGTAAATGCATGAGCCAGCAAGGCTGATATAATTCACTTCAGTATCCATATTGCATGTTCTTGAATCCAAGCTAAAAAAAAAAAAAAATGCGTTGCAATGAACGTTATGCAAACGTGCAATTAACCATTTTGTGCGTTTTGAAAGTAATCTAAAGTCAGATGGCTTAATGTATTAAAGCATTCATGCACAAGGAGTATACAAGTAGCCTACATTATCAAAACTTAAACATTTGTGTCTAAATGGCCCAAATTGGTACTTTAAATGCACATATTAAAACCTGAAAGGTACAAAAGTGTACCTTTTAATCTGAAAAAGTTGCTTCCCCATTAACAGCTTTTGCACCTTTTTTCTGAGACTGCATCAAAACATTTAAGTGCATATTATATGTTCTTGAATCCCAGCTGACAAAGACTAAATATTTTACTAATGTTCCTATTAAGTCGATTAATATTAAATGCTGTGATTTCTGAACATCCAGTTTTTTATATATATTAAGAAAATGTTGCAATTTATGATTTGCAAGCATTATAGAAATGTTGCTTTTTGATGTTCAAATAAAGTTTTTATCAAGTAGTAACATGAAAAAGAAAAAAAAATGTTGCATAAACTCAGAATAAAGGTTACTTGCATAAAAACCCTTTAGTAAATCATAGTAAATCAAAAGCAGTCTTTAGTCGCTGGGGTATATTTGTAGCAAAATCCCAAAAATACTGTATGGGTCAAAATTATCAATTTTTCTTTTATGCCAAAAATCATTAGGATATTAAGTAGATAATGTTTCATGAAAATAATTTGTACATTCATTATCATAAATGCATAAAAACGTAACTTTTTATTTGTAATATATATAATAGTAATATGCATTGCTAAGAGCTTCATTTGGACAACTTTTCTCAGTATTTAGATTTTTTTTTTTTGCACCCTTATATTCCAGATTTTCAAATAGTTGTATCTCAGACAAATATTGTTCTATCATGATTCTTTCCAATTGCAAAAACTGCTAACCTAAAACCAGTGTTAATCTAGTGTTAAATAACAACAAAACCCCATAATCATTAATATTCCCTCTCTTAAACAACTCTTTCTGCATGCAGCACAAAGAAACAGTGCTATTTTAGTGTAAATAACAACACAAATCCAGAATTCTTAAGCGTGCTTCCTAAAATCATTCTTCCTAAATGCACAGAGCTAAACTAAAAACAGTGTTATTTTAGATTTAAACAACAACAGATCTACTATTCATTATATTGCACTTCAATAAAAAACTCTTTCTGAATGCACAGCTAAACTGAAAACAGTGTTACTTAAAGAACAATAGCAAATACTCATAATTATTCAAATGCACGCCCTCAAACAACTCTTTGTAAATTCACAAACAGCTAAACCGAACACAGTGTAATATTAGGGCTATTGAACAATAATAAAAAACATTAATACATAAAAATTTATGTCCAGAACCTACTATTTCTGAATGCACAAACAGCTAAACTAAAAACATTATTCTGGTGTTAAATAACAACTAAAACTCATAATTATTCAAATGCACTTCCTTAAATGGCTCTTTCTGAATGCACATCCTGCTAAACTGAAAACAGTATTTTGCTTGTATGAAGAATACAACGAGCACGTTTAAGGTGGCTGTTCTTTGTTACGGATGGAAAGCAGTCCCCTTTAACATTTCTATGCAAACTAGAGCTTGAATAATGAGATGTGTTTATGAAGGTGGGGGTTTGGGATGGGGGGGCTGGGGCTTCCATTGGTGCAGTGCAGCTGTGAAAAGATTGGGCTTCTTTTTCCCACGACCAGCCAGACACAAAACAGCCAGGGTCATGTCACAGAGCTAATATATACGTACAGAGAAAGAAAAAGAACATATCGAAGTTGTGCAAATTAACGAGCTGTCTGATGAGACAGAGAAAGAAAGAGAGAGAAAGAGAGAAAGAGAGAGAGAGAGAGAGACGGAGCTGCAGCTCATGCATTTCATTTTGTTTGTCTGTTTCTTACATACAGCTTCACCTTCACGTGTGTATTTATGAAACGTTTACTTGAATTTCAAAATGTTTTGCCCGTTTTCACATACAAACACGGGTGTTTTTTATTGCATTGCTTTGTTGAATTATGAATTAAATAAAAATTTACTGATATGATTTATTTCATCATTTTACAAAATCAATAATTCACTAAAATCTGTGCATTACAGTGATTTCAACCAAAGACAAGAGGTTGTTTAAATAACTACAAAATCAAACCACATGGATATAGATAGAAACAGAAAAATATATATATATATATTTAGCACAATATTTTAAATGCAATATTATTTTTATTAGACTTTTTATATAGAAATTTTATTATTTGTAAATTAAGTTTACACACATACACACACACACACACACACACACACACATATATATAGATATATATATATATATAAAATATATATTTTTTTGTTTATATATTAAATATATTTATCTGTAATATAAATATAAATATATACATGTTAATGCATGTAAATATTTTCTAAATATATACTGTATATGTTTGTATTTATACATAAAAAATATACACAAAACTTTTATTTTGGATGGATGTGATTAATCGCGATTAATCATTTGACAGCACTAATATATGTGTGTGTGTGTTTTATTTTATAATTTGTAAATGAAATGTATATATGTATGTGTATATGTAGATTTACTAAAAGCTTTATTAAAAAGCCCTAAAAACCATAAAGTACAGGAGGAAAGAAATGTATTAAAACTGATCTCAACTCATCAAGCAGCAAAGGTTTATTAATTCCTTCCCTTCACCCATTAGTCACTTTAAACTTGGCCTTGTGTCTCAGGACGCAGACAGACAGACGACTGTGAGACTCACACATAGCAACTCAGAAGGAATGTCTCTCTGCCACACATTCAATACGATCTGTGATCTATGTCCAAATAATAGGGGGCCAGCTGTGTGTGTGTGTGTGTGTGTGTGTGTGTGTGTGTGTGTGTGTGTGTGTGTGAATGAGCAGCGCTTCGGAACCTTCTTGAATTTGAATTTGTCTCACTTTTGAATGTTGGAAAGATGTTTGGAATATCATTATCAGCTTTAGGAATAACTCGAGAAGAGCTTCATCACACAAACAGATCAAAAAGTGACGTCAGTTCTGAATAAAATAATTATTTTATGGTATTTTACATTATTTCTTGGCGAACATGTTTCGTGTATAAATATGATCGTATATGACACTAATCTTAAATTTTTAAAGAAATTTATACTTTTATTTATCAAAGTTGCGTTAAGCTGATGACAGTTAAAGAAATTATAAAAGATTTCTATTTCAAATAAATGCTGTTCTTTTGATCTTTTATTAATCTGTCAATCCTGCAAAATAAAATGTATCACAGTTTGCACAAAAAAATATTGTGCAGCACGACTGTTTTCAGCAGTTATAATAATCAGAAATGTTTCTTGAAGCATTAAAATGATTTCTGAAGATCATGTGACACTGAAGACTGGAGGAATGATGCTGAAAATACAGCGGAGCATCACAGAAATAAATTACACTTTAATAGATATTCACATAGAAAAGAGTTAATTTAAATTATAATAATATTTTACTATTTTCTACTGTATTTTTGATTAAATAAATGCAGCACTGATGAGCAGAAGAGACGTTTCATTGCAGACTTTAAGACAAAGTTTGATCAGGAGAAACATCAAAATATGTCCCTCTGCTGAAAAACAGAAACAAATGAAATATTAAAATCCATTTAACACATAAAAACATATAGTATATTTGCTGTAGCTGTGTGTTTTTAGTCTAATGATCTGACACTCAGGCCTCAGCGTCTCTCTCTTTGGCTCTTTTGATGGTTTTCCCTCGTAGGATCCGCAGGGATGCCGTTCCGCTCAATTAGCTCGCCAGGGCCTTGTTTACTCTTCTTTATGGAGGAGATCCTCAAAGACACAAGCCTGTCCTTTCAGTAAAGAGGACCCAGCGCGTCTCTCCTCCTCTGTGCAGTGATTCAGATGGAAATGGGACGGGGGTCTCCCTGTAATTAGCTCAGTGTGTGGATGCTTGTGTGTGTGTATTGTGAGGAGATGTAATGTGCTGAAGGACCGAGTCGGGCTCCGGCTCTTTGAGCAGCTCTTCACTCAAGCTTTTGAGGAAGGACTCGGGCGCAGGTGATTTCCCATGGACCCGGCGCTGCTGCACAAACAAAGCCTCAGTATGAATAAATGTTGGGTTTCTGGGGGCCTTTACAGACGTTTAGGGAAGAGAGATGCGCCTCGACTGACATTGGTGCTGTCCATGGTTCTTGACACATTACCATTCATATAAATCTGGTCAAATGACAAATTTCTGAATTTCTTTTTTTTATTTTATGGTGTCTCTTTTTATCTAAGCAGTGTTATAACTATTATAGTATATATATATAAAAATATATATATACTATAAATTTATTTTTATTTATTTTTTTCTTGTGATTTTTTTTTTATATGTATATATGGTTTCATACATTTTTATTCATTCATTTTAGTAATTTTATTGTGCATTATCTTTTGTATTTAGCAATTTTGTTTTGTGTTTGTATTTTTTTTAAACATTCTACACTGTTTAATGCTGCATATGAGATTATTACCAATATCACATGCAAACATGAAGCGTCAACATACAGACACATTTATTTCCCCTATCTGTATGTAGAAACATACATTTCATGAATTGTAACTCTTTGCATGAAGCACCTGAAGACATTAGCAGCAGTCTGACGTCTCACACTCGTCTCTGTCTGCAGGGAAGCCAGTGTAAGGAGCGCTGAAGGAGCATTTGGAGAGATGGAGAGATGAACGTGTGTTCTCCAGCAGGATGATGGGAGATGAGGAAGAGGTGAGTGCTTGAGTTTGTGCAGTTCACATCCACACAAACCCATAAAATTATAATTTAGGACATAAGAGATAATGTTTTAGTGCAAAAATATTGTTAACCCCAGCTCACGCTCATAGGTTTGATTTGAACACATCATATCCTGCTCGCGGTCAAACATTTTACTGTATCCAAAACTCAACTCAGATCTGAAAATGAATGGCTGCTAGTTGGCTGCTTAGTCGGAAGAAAAAACGATTTAATTAAACACACAGAGAGTCCTGACTCAAACTCATGTGATTGGTCAAATCAGAATTAGATACATTGGATCGAACAAATCAGCGTTTTGAAAGCATCACAGATTCACTTCTACCAATCTACCAATCACTGACTTACACATTGACATTTCCCTCCAAACCGATGAGAAAATGGATGTTTCCCTCCAAAGAGATGAAAAAATTGATGTTTCCCCCCCAAAGAGATGAGAAAATGGATGTTTCCCTCAAAAAAGATGAGAAAACGGTGGCCATTTCTCTCCAAAAAAATTTATGTTTCCTCCAAAAAGATGAGAAAATGGATGTTTCCCTCCAAAAAGATGAGAAAATGGATGTTTCCCTCCAAAAAGATGAGAAAATGGATGTTTCCCTCCAAAAAGATGAGAAAATGGATGTTTCCCTCCAAAAAGATGGGAAAATGGTAGCCACTTCTACCGACTGGCCATTTCCCTCCAAAAAGATGGAAAAATGGATGTTTACCTCCTAACAGATGAGAAAATGGTAAACACTTCTACCGACTGGATGTTTCTCTCCAAAAAAATGGATGTTTCCCTCCAAAAAGATGGAAAAATGGTAGCCACTTCTGCCGACTGGCCATTTCCCCTCCAAAAAATTACAAATGGCGGCTCCTTTCTGCCGACTAGCCATTTCCCTCCAAAAAAATTTATGTTTCCCTCCAAAAACATGAGAAAATGGTAGCCGCTTCTGCCAATTGGCCATTTAAAAAAAATGAATGCTTCCCTCCAAAAAGATGAGAATATGACGGCTCCTCTCTGCCAACTGGCCATTTCCCTGATGAGAAAATGGATGTTTCCCTCCAAAAAGATGGGAAAATGGTAGCCACTTCTACCGACTGGATGTTTCTCTCCAAAACAAATGGATGTTTCCCTCCAAAAAGATGAGAAAATGGTAGCCACTTCTGCCGACTGGCCATTTCCCTCCAAAAAGATGGAAAAATGGATGTTTACCTCCTAACAGATGAGAAAATGGTAAACACTTCTACCGACTGGATGTTTCTCTCCAAAAAAATGGATGTTTCCCTCCAAAAAGATGGAAAAATGGTAGCCACTTCTGCCGACTGGCCATTTCCCCTCCAAAAAATTACAAATGGCGGCTCCTTTCTGCCGACTAGCCATTTCCCTCCAAAAAAATTTATGTTTCCCTCCAAAAACATGAGAAAATGGTAGCCGCTTCTGCCAATTGGCCATTTAAAAAAAATGAATGCTTCCCTCCAAAAAGATGAGAATATGACGGCTCCTCTCTGCCAACTGGCCATTTCCCTGATGAGAAAATGGATGTTTCCCTCCAAAAAGATGACTGAAAGAGCTGACAAAAATGACAAAATGGTGGCCACTTCTGCCGGCTGACCATTTCCCTCCAAAAAGATGGCGGCTCCTTTCTCCGTTTGCCATCTGTGCCACCCTTAGCTGCTCACAATCTCTGTCTAATTTCATTTGCATATCCTTGATTTAGCTGTAGGGGGAGGAGAACAATGCTAATCGCTCGTGAACGAGCATATAAATCTCTGGACGGGAGAAACAATCCATTCAAAGAGGCATTTTTGAGCAGTCAGCACGGTTGAGATGGGGCCGCTCTCGCTGCCGTATGGAAAGTGAGACAGAGACCCCTCGTATGCAAATCCCTCACTGTAAACACCAATGAGAGGGAGGGAGAGCCAACTGCAACCGGCTAATAGATGAACAAGCTTAATTAGTATGTTCACTCAGCGAGTGAATATAAACCCCAATATTACTGAGCCTTGGAAATCGTTTATGGTGGCTGTTTTGATTGCAATTATCATGATTTAGAAGCAAAAACACATAGTAAATGATGTTATTGAGTAGAGCTTTCTCTTAATGGAGATTTCATGTGTGTTTCAATAAAGTTTCAAGATGTTTCCTCCCAAACATACATAAAAATAAGCCAAAATGGATCAATAGTTGTCTTACTGTAAGATATTAGTGTAGAGCTAATATAGAGAGTAACATACAGATATGAAATACATGTGAAAAACAGCTCATATAATTTTGTATGCACCATAAATTTAAATAAAATGGAAATCACAATGACATCAAATGGCAAATTCGGAAAGGTAATTAAAATAAATATATGCGCTGCAGGTTTATGAGTAATTTTATAGCTGTATTATACAAATCTTATTTTTATTCTATTTTCTTAAATACAAATTTTTTGTTTTCTTTTTTATATTTTAATATTTTAAATATATTATTAAGTAGTAGTTATATTATTATTATTATATTTATATTTTATATATATATATTTTTTTTCTTAAATATTAAATTATTGTATTGTACAATAATATAATAAAAGTAATAAGATTTATTGTTTAGTTTTATATTTTTATTTAGCATTAGTAGTATTAGTAGTAATTATATATATAATAATAATGTTATATCTTATTTTACTGTAAAATAATAGTTTCTTATTATTCTTATTTTGTTTATTATTTTGTGCAATGATAATAATAACGTATAATTATTAGGATTATTTAGTATGTTAATACTTATTTATATTATAATCACAGCATTTTTGTGCAGCCAATGAATTATTGAATATTTATGCAGATGAACAAAGTTTGAGTCATTTTTGAGATGTCATGGTCTGAAGCAGGAGGCTTCAAATGGGGCTTCATCAACATTTCTGTCGAGAACGAAACACTAGAAACATTAGAGACGTCAATGTAGGTGTCCAGTCACAGTCATTTCAAACTATTAAAACAAATGCATTTGAGCAGTGAATTCAAATGAACACAGGGTTAAATTAGCTTCTAATTCTGTCACTTCACATTTATTTTTAGATGAAGCGAAGCTGTCCGAGATGTAGGACAGAATCGGTCTGTTTTGTTCCCCTTGTGGAAACAGGACAGAGACAGAGACAAACTCAAAACATCAGTACCCCTTTATACATCAGTAAGACTAACCCCAGTCTTCAGTGTCCCTGCTCCTCGTGTTGAGTTATAAAATACGATCAAAGCCACAGTAAAATAACAAGCTGTGCAAGCAAGCATTACAACTTTAATATAGAGTTTTACAGATTTAAACATTAGTAATTCTAATATGCAATTTAAATAGCATGTGACACCAGTGGCGTAGCCTGGCACACCTAAAAATAGATGCAGAATTATTTTTCATAGTCTCAATAAAAAATGTTTACTAAACTTGGACTATTGTTGTTTACTTAGAATATATATATATATATATATATATATATATATATATATATATATATATTTTTTTTTTTTTTTTTTTTTTTTTTTTTTTTTTTTTTTTTTTTTTGTTCGCGACTCGGTTGATTCAGATCGGCACTTCGGAGCCTGTTCGCGACTCGGTTGACTCAGATCGGCACTTCGGAGCCTGTTCGCGACTCGGTTGACTCAGATCGGGACTTCGGCGCATGTTCGCGACTCGGTTGATTCAGATCGACACTTCGGCGCATGTTCGCGACTCGGTTGATTCAGATCGACACTTCGGCGCATGTTCGCGACTCGGTTGATTCAGATCGGGACTTTGTAGCATGTTTGAGATTTTTTTAAATTCAGATTTGGACATCGAAGCAGGAAGTGTCTGTCAAACAGTTAATTGGTGATAAATTAATATTTGGACTTTTTAAGGCTTTTTTTACCTGCCGATTCAGCATGTACATGGACCCACACACAAAGGTGGACACACTCTAGACGGGTGTGCCAGGTAGGGTGCGCGCACAGCGTTTGAAGCCCAATACATGCCTCCCACAAATTGAGACTGTGTCACGCATAATCAATGCTTGCTAAAAAAAAAAAAAAAGTCGGTCGCTATATCTGGAGTCACCAACCCGTCGATCGCGGTCGACAAGTCGATCTTGGAAGCATTTTAAGTCGATCGCGAAGATTTTTCAAAATCTGAGAAAAAAAGGTGCAAACCTCCGGTGCGAGTTGTGAGGTGCGAGCCTCCTCTGACTGCGCGCGCACCTCCCGAAACAGACGAGACATTTATACTTGACACAACTGTTTTAGACTGAAAACCAGACCATACAACTGATTTAGACGCGGGTGCCGGTGTGATGAGATGTACTAATATCTGTCTGCTCGGACATGATTGTTTTAGGCCTGTAATTGATTGATTATTGAGGTAATAGGGATGGCACAGTTTGCTGAAATAAAAAAACCAAACCGTTCGGTTCACCACACACGTTCGGCACGCGCTTCAACTTAAATCTGACAAAGCATCTGTAATATTATCTGTAATATGGCTTGCTATAAATGGCACGTAAAAAGACAGGGTTCAGCTAATAAATGTTTATGTTGATGCATGCGCATTCTGGCTTCCCAGACATTACAAAAACATTAAAAAAAATATCTATATTGAGCAACTACAATTCATTTTAATCCTATAATTATATATTATAATTGATTTAAAGTGAATAAACTGTAATGAAAAATAAACAAAATGAAATAGCTAATATTTCAAAATTATCGTATTTGGAAGAAAATTATTAAATTTAACAATTAACTACATTTTGACACGACCTGCAAATTACCACTAGGAGTATGGTTGGACGGAAGAAGTGTGACAAAAATACTATCCCATAATTTTGCACAGTAATCTGACAATAAATGTGGCACACCCAGATTTTCATATGCACACCCAGAGTCTCTTTTCTGGCTACACTACAGTGTGACACTGAAGACTGGAGCAATGATGCTGAAAATGCTCACTGCATCTTTGATCAAATAAATGCAAGCTTCATTAAGCAATAAAATAATTATTTCAAAAACATAAAAAAACAGGACATGCTCATTGAAAAATATAAATATCTGTTATATATAGACTAAAACAGCCAGGTGAAAATTGCATGCATTCAAGTATTAAAATGTTTAATAGTTTAAAGGTTTAAATATCATTAAATCTAATATGCAATACTAATAGACTGGAGTAATGATGCTGGAAATTCTGCTTTGCATCCCAGGAATGAATTGCATTTTAAAATACATTCAAATCAGTTATTATAATTGTAATTATGTTTCACAGTTTTACTGTTTTAACTGTATATTTATCAAACAAATGCAGCCTTGATGAGCATTAGAATACTTCCAAAACTTCCCCAAAAAATTTTTAACAGTAGTGCACATTGAAAAACTTTTTCAAAATATGCTATATATACACGACCGAAACCACAGTAAAACAGCCAGGTGAAATCATACGCATGCAAGTATTACAACTTGAATATGCAAACACTAATATGCGATACTAATAGCGGTAATAATGTTAATGCATGACTTATATTGAATCACACAATAGTGGAGACGAGAAATGGTGCTTGTGCATTGTGTCGGTTTGTCTGCGCTAGTGTTTGTGTGATTTGGGGGTTTGCACTTGAACATGAGGGTTTGTTTGAGGGTTCATGTCTGGGTCATCAGAATGTCTGTCTGGGTATGAATGACACCTATTAAAAGCATCCACGTGTGTGTGTGTGTGTGTGTGTGTGCTAATGTGGGGGTCGCCGGACAGAATAGTGTCTGGGTTGGTGCATGTGTCCATTTGCATATATACTCGTCGCTGGCCGCACATATGCTGCTCAGTCTGAACAGATGCAGTGACAGGCAAATGAGACACAAGCCCCGCCTCTCTGTAAATTCAGCACAACACACATCAGCTGCCGGGGAAAGCATTCACCAAATGTGACGCATATGCACAAAACACCCTAAATAATAGTAGTGATGTCACTGTGATCTCCTGAGTACTACAGCAGAGCAGCGCATGACGGCAGCCAATCAGAGCAGAGCAGGAACAGGAAGTCAGCTGAGAGATGTCGACTTCATATAATAATACATAATATATTTTTTATCTATCTATCTATATTATTTTAATTATATTAACTAAATTGCTTTATGTATGAATGGAGCTGATAGTGACCAAAGCGAAACTATTAACCTCACTGGTAGACAATAGACGTCTAGACGGATCTGAACATAAATATTAAGCCGAAGGTGCTTTTGTGGGGCTTGAAGCATGAGAACGTGGCCTGAATGCAGCGCAGCAGGTGAAGAAAGAGCCTAGAGGTCAAGGTCAAACCCGTCTGGGGTCGCATGCTAATGAGCCGGCTGATTAATATGCAGCGAGTTATATCTGTGTTTGCTCAAGTTCAGGCTTCCTTTGTGTGATTCTGGTCTGAAGAGAGCAAACACGTCTCCTGTTCATTTAGAGTCTCTCTCTCTCTTCATACAAGTGCATTTTACATTAAAAGCGACATTATTTAAAATGCAAATAATGCAAATACATGTTTTATGCAAATGTGCTTAATTTTCATTCTAATTTTTTTTTAATAATGTTAAGGCTTTTTTTCTTTATGCAAAATATTAAAAAAAAAATTTAGTGGTGAAATGTGACTCGTGCATGAGACTCTGTCATGTGGATATTTCATTCTGCAATAATTCTCCTCGGTTTTTCTACTTTTTTTTATTTCACATCATTCAGAAACATCCTCTTCGTGGGGTTCAAACACATCATCTGACCTACAGAAGTTAGTCTTAATCTGAAATAAGACCATTCTCTCCTCATTTTGTGACGCTGGTGTTTCTGAGGAGAGTTTTATTGCTCATTTAAACCAAAAGAGAGTTTGTTTTATCGGAAATGTTTCCTCTGAGATGAAACCAGAGAGATGAGTCAATTAAGCAAGCGTTGTGTAAAATCAATGTGAGATGCTGAGAGCAATGAAGATGTAACTCTGTATAGCAGTCTCTCTCTGTAAATTCATTTTTATTGGTGTGACTAAAGCTACTAATGTTACGATCTGCAAACAGCATCTGTTCGGATACAACATCAGCAGTAATAAAACGACAATGTTAAACATTTAACAGAGCTTTTAATTGTTTCTGAACTCAGTAATACTTGTCTGTCATCTCTCTGTCAGCTCAGCCCTTCTCTCGTCCGCTGTTTTTAACCTTTCCTCCGTGTCAGCAGAATGTCCCGTCAGGGGCTCCTGTCCATCATAACGTCCATCTGTCTGTCTCTCTGCGGCTCTGTGTCAAATCCTAGTGACCCAGAGACCTATGTAGGCAGCCTTTTAAGGTTACATCTGCAGCACACTACACCTTTAGAGGTGTGCAGAATAAGTCGTACACACAGCTGTTGTCCTGAATGAAGGTCAGTTTCTGCTTTCTCATCACTACGTTATATTTGGAAGCAGATGACCAGTGTGTTTGGGCCACCTGCTTTTACCATCAGGCATGTGGATCGGACAGCTATGAGGACAAACCCAGGGGTCCTGATTTCATTCGTGGGAGGGCATGCAGGAATATTTGTGTCTGAAAATGAATACTAGTGAACTGCAGTGAAGTGTGTCGCCCACAGTTTAGAATAGCACGTGAAAGTAAACGACATGCACATTACACACTGTTGCAACAAATTAAGATTTTTATTTTCAATTTTAATAGTAACTTAATAGTATACACAACGCTGTATTTAAAAGTTTAGGGTGTGTAAGATTATTTGTTTTTTTCTGCTCACCAAGGCTGCATTTATTTAATTAAAAATACAGAGAAAAATGTGAAGTATTATTAAATTTAAAACGACTGTTTTCTGTGTGAATCTGTATTAAAGTGTAATTTATTTCTGTGATGCGCTGCTGTATTTTCAGCATCATTCCTCCAGTCTTCAGTGTCACATGATCGTTCATTTGTAATCTTTTAATCTGTGAAATTGCTGTAAATTCAAGAGTATGCTGAATTTCTTTGTAGTGTTCTGGAGTTTCTCTCTTTCTCTCTCCGCTGAGAGCTGGTTTCTGCAGTGGATGCTGAATAAAAGATTTCAGGGCTTTTACAGACAGGCGTTGACCTCTGACCCCGGCCCGCCGCGGGGATGCGGTTCCCATTCAGCACACAGTCACAGTCTGTTAATTCAGCTCACAATCTCTGGATTCAGTGGAGGTGTGATCCGATGACATGTATTTTTAATGAGGGGCGACGTCTTTGTTGGACAGACACAATGTCCCGGCGCTGGAGAATGAGAAAAAATTAGAAAGCATGCAAAATCCCACTAGATGTTTTCCTTTTTAACCGATTTTCAACACTGTTTATAATCAGAAATGTTTCTTGAATCATTATTCTGATTTCTGAAGATCATGTGACACTGAAGACTGGAGGAATGATGCTGAAAATACAGCTGTACATCACAGAAATACATTACACTTTAATATACATTCATATAGAAAACAGCTGTTTTAAAATTCTAATAATATTTCAGATATTTTGCTGTATTTATGAACAAATAAATGCATCCTCGGTGAGCAGAAGATACTTTTTTAAAAACATTTGAAAAAAAAAATCTACATTTGAACAGCAGTGTAAATCTGAGAACATTAAAAGAGTAAATGCAGTAAATTCCTCAAATGTTTGGTAATCTTTCAGATCTCAAAAATGTCTCAAACTGTCCTTGACTTTGCCACAAATCTTCTATATTTATCTTTTAGCTCTATAGGACTCACTTTTGTCTTCTAAGGAACATCTGAGACAAAGTTAATCCTTCTATCAAACAGAATTGAAATCTTATACATCTTGTCTCATATTTGGGAAGATCCACACACACACACACACACACACACCTGTCATTGGTGTTTAAGTGTCTTTCTAATACAGATCTGCTCTTGGACACACTTATAAACCCCTTAGCCTCACAAACACACACACACACACACACACACTCTCTCTCTCTCTCTCTCTCTCTCTCTCTCTCTCTCTGTCTGCTCTAGTGTGCTCTTCAGACATTAACACACATCTGTCAGACAGCATGTCATCAAAACTCACTATTTATTTATCAAAGCTATTACTCACATTGGGTTCATGGGTGTAAGTTACCATGCTAAAATATGTCCTTGCTGTTATATCATTACCATACACAAATATTTATTAATTTTAAATTGCTACACAGATTTAAAAACTTAGACAAACTTGTAAAAATGAACAAAAATTTGTTTTTTTTTTGATCTGCAGAAATCCCTGATTGCACTGAACTGAGTGATGTTAGAGATGCTTGATTTGATGGGAGTTTATCATCTCTGTGTGTGTTTCCGTTAAGATGAGCTGTTGACCCTGATCTCCCCAAAATAATGATGTCTGGGTCTAAACACACACACACACACACTCACTCAGACATCCTAGACGATGACCTCTCTGTCTGTCTATAGGCTCAGGTCACTGAACAGTCTGTCTGGCTGCTCCCGCACACACGCACACACACACACACACACACACACACACACACACACACACACACACACACACACACACACACTTTCTGGGTTCCTAAAGTGACCTCTGGGTCCGGGGTAAAGAAACCCCCTGAGACCCAAATAACATGCCCCACGGGACAATAAAAGTAAACACACACACCTCCAATGTCTGGCTTTCATAAGCGTCACATGATCTAAACTACACACATAGACTTATTAAAGCGACAGTTCACCAATTTACTCACTCTCAACATGTCCCAAACATTTTTAAATATTGTAGAAATAGCAAACAATTTTTTTCCAGTGAAAGCAGTTGCATGAGACATTAAAGCTTTGTTTTAACATGGTAAATAAGTACACTATAAAACAGAAAGTTCCGGTCCTTGATTCTGATTGGTTGAGCCACGTTCAAAGCTGTTGTAAATAACTCTACAAAGTAACAAACACCTTTGTTTACGTCTGTGTGTTGCTCGGCAACCACTTAGAACTGTTTCTGAGGAACTGCATTGCTTGGTGGAAGAATACTTGTTTATATTAATATCATTAAAAATTAAATAAAAAATATTTTTAATATCATTACACTTTATTTGCTCTGTTTTATTCTGTGAAACCTTACTACGTATATGGACTGACCGTTTTATAAAAGCAACAATCTCCGTGAAGCCATGGTTTACAGTGGATTTATAACAGCTAAGAGGGTTTTAGACACGTTATAAATTCACGCGGTTTATTGCTTTTATAAAAACTACTGTTGTTTTATCTGTTAAGGTGGAAAAGATCCCGTTTTTGATGTCCTTTCCCCACAGACACACACATCTCAACTGTACCATGTGGATGCGGTTGAAAGTACAGCCTGATATGAAAAAAAAAAAAAAAAAAATTATTAAAATGACCTAAACAATTACACTTGCAAGAAAGCACATAACTTGTACTCAAAATGAGTGTAAAATAAGCCTAAGTGTAATCATGGATAGTAAAGATATCCTTCCAAAAGCACGAACATTACTATATATTCACAGTGCAAATATTATTAGAAAATGTTAACAATACATTTAAAACAGTTACAATTACAGGTGCATCTCAATAAATTAGAATGGCATGGAAAAGTTCATATATTTCAGTAATTCAACTCAAATTGTGAAACTCTTGTATTAAATAAATTCAGTGCACACATACTGAAGTAGTTTAAGTCTTTGGTTCTTTTAATTGTGATGATTTAGGCTCACATTTAACAAAAACCCACCAATTCGAAATTAGAATATGGTGACATGCTATTTTTATTGTAAGAGTGTGAATAAATTCCATGCATTTCTTTCTGTCATTTTATGAATCATTTCATGCTCTTCTCCGCAGTAAAAATGTGAAAGACAAACTCGGATGGATCCGAGCTGATCCTGTATCACTCCGAAGATGCACTGATGTCACTTCCTCTGCTTCCTGTTGTAACTTCACCTGAACACAAACAAACACCATAAGACACTTTTTTTTAAAAAGTGGAAATCAGTCCTATCTCTGGTTTTTATGATCTTGTTCATTTTATTTTTAAAACCAGGTAAGTGAATCTAGTAATGCACATGCTGTTATTTTGTTGCATTTCGATATATGCACATTCACCTCAAGCTTTCTGGATGGATTACAAAATCTGTAAATTATCATAATAATAACACCTGGACCTGTAATTTAGATTCACTAATGCAATGACCCTCAGAAGTGCTTCATTCACCTGATTCAGTAGTTAATAATACAATGAGCATCTGCTGTAATTCATCAGTGTGTGCTTGAGTAATACTGCATTGTGATGATTTTAAATAAAGCTTCTACTTGTGATTTATGACACTGCCTGGTGTGAGTTTTTGATGTTGTGGTTTATGCCATCGTATAAGTAGGTTTTATGTATTTGATTGTATTGAAGTGTGTTTGTGCATGTATATTCATCATGTAATGAAAAGGCATTCAGTCATTCGTAAGTGTGAGATCAGAGTGTCTAATACTTTAATCATTCATTCGCTAACAGCCAAGACATTAAGACTTATTCTATATGCGCTGACATAAATAATGATTAGAAATAACTTTAAGACCACAGAGTAAACTAGTCAACTACTAATACATATATAAAGCCTCACATTTGTGATATTAATGTTATGATGAGTGTTGATTTGGAAAGGTCAAATGTTGATATAAGAGAGAAAAGAGCTGAACAGCTTTGCTCTTATCGTTTTCAAATAAAAATATATAAGAATCACAAATTAAACATTTGTTGTGTTTTACAAGATTACATGCCATTTAATAAACTACTGGGAAATATGGGAAGAACAAAACAAAATACAAACTGATTTTCTGGTGGTGTTGAGTTTATATTGGCATAATAAATGAAACGCTTCACTCACCATTTCTCTGGTGGTCAGCCATCTGTCAATCATCTTTCAATGTACAGACGTGCACATAAAAGTCACGCAAATGTCACTATACTTTTGAAAACAGATGATTTATGAAAAATCACAGTGTTTTCTTTCATAATTGTCTTTGAAGATGTAATTGTCTTACTGCTTTTTTTTTTTTTTTTAAGTATTGTGTAGTAGCTTATTCGAATATCAAACACACAGCCTACATCTAAGAATATTAAAATATAATAATAATAATAATAATAATAATACTGATCAGAAGTTTTTTGTATTTTGTGTGATTTCCAAATTAATCTGCTGGTGTGCAGGTGTCCGGCCCTTTAAATAATAATAATAACAGAAAAAAGATTATTTATGCTCCATTGTGGACACGCCCCTTTCTGACATCCTCCAGTTAGCTGTTTCCACAACTGTGACATCATTTCCTGTGAAGTACAGTGAGCCAATAAACCAAATACAGTACATGCAATAACCAAGTTTCTATAAAAAATTCTGCATTTATTGGAATTTAGGCCTAATGTTTTATTAAACTGCATATTAAAAGAAATTAAAAGCAGTGATTATAATCTATCCTAGGTTAATATCTATATATTGTTATTGTGGGATCTTCTGTGTAATACATGAGAGAGTGTTGGACTGTAAAGATATCTCAGGTGTAAGGCTCATAACTTGTGTTTGCAGTGATGGATGAGGAGCAGAGGACGCTGCTGTGCTGTAAATTATTCATGAGCAATTTGAATACATGCAAATACATTGGCACAGCTCCAGGTAGCTATGGCAACGCCCGATGACCCCGCCCACAGCATCAGCACCAGCAGAGTGCTTTTGTTCATCTGTGTGTGTGAGAGAGCTCGATTCAGTGATGAGGACAAAAACATTCAAATCAGTGACGTCATTCGATCACTGAATATTCAACAAATGCATATTCAGATGTTACTTATAATAATAATAATAATAATAATTATTATTATTTGACTTAATTTAAAAACATTATAAAAATATTTTTAAGTCCTAATAAAATTTGTATATATTGTTTTGTTATTCATTTATTATTAATAAATAATATGTAATTTTATTGTTACTTTATGCTATAATATTAATATTCTTTTAATCTTTTATTATATATATATATATATATATATATATATATATATATATATATATTGCATAATTAATAATTTTATGTTATTTTAAAACTGTTCTTGTTATTAATTTATTATTAATGAATAATACAAAATAAAGAGTAAATCATATTTTATTAAAATATAATATTAGTAATATTATTTTTTAGATGATGATGATGATGTACTTTCACCCTTAAAGTTGTTTAGTTTGTAAAAATGTTTTAGATTAAACAAACTATAATTAACTAAAACAGCATTCAAAGAAAACTATTCATTGAATTTAACTAAATGTGGTTGCAATCAATTTTAGTTACATGAACAACTGTAAATACAACATTAATTACAACTAAATGTATTTAAATGTAGCTAAAATAAATTGATTGCAACCCCTTTCCTTTAAAAAGTGTGATTTAAATTAATTCTAATAAATTATTTTTTTCTACTTTTTATTGTTCATTTTATTTCTTATGTACAGTACCCTTTGATGCAATAATTTATTTTAATGTTTGATGCTTATGTAAAGTACTTTTCATATGAATTAACAGATAAATTCAGTACAAGCACATCATGATGTTATATAGAGTTGATTGGGGCAAGTTGTCACAGTGTCTGAATCAGGTTTTGAATAAAAATCCAAATAATACACACTTTTTTCACTTTTGTCTGTTGGTTTGGAATTCTGATCTTTAAACTAAAAATGAATGTTAATATCTGTTGGGAATCATGTGAACACAATTATTGCAGTGTATTCATTACAATTTCAGTTGTGCAAAACAATAGTTTGATGTCTATTTTGCTATTATACATTTTTTATGGAAGATGGCTTTTATTTTAACCCTAGAAAGTATATTTCATGCAAGGAGATTCTTAAACAGCAGAGATAAATGACAAAGAAGCTCATCTGCTGCTTCATGCTGCCATCTAGAGGACATTATGACTCCTTAAAACACACATTTAATTCAAGTCATCAAGCAAATATAAATAATTGACAGATAAGGCTTGTTTACAGTGTCATTAGTTTAATATACATTCATTTGCCACGAATCATTTAAATTAACAAACAATAGTCTTGACTCAAGACTCCAAACGAGTCATTTCAGTGAGAGATTTGTTCGATTCCTTTGAACCCGAGAGAATGAATCACTTTAACACGAATCATTTTGTAACGAACTCCACAATGAATCCCACCAGCAAACGATTCTGCACCGAGACATTTCAATAAACATGAAATCTTCTATCAAACACTGAGAGGTTCCAGAACTGAATCTCCAATGAACAAGCAGATCACCCGTGACTCGAAACATCGAATCTTTGACTCGATTCAATTGAATCAGCGGTTCATTCGATGCCTGCGATGTTGGTTAACGTTACAGTGCATTTAATGCCATTTACAACATTTTAAATGCCATCTGGATGACAATCATTATGCTTTTCTGCGATTTTCAGGTTAGTATGGGTCTTAGTTCGTTCAGAAATGAGTCATGAGTAAATACGACGTCCACAAGAAGTGTCTTAAAACATTCAAAATGTCTGAATGCCACTAAATGAGATGAGAAAATAGCCAAATAAATGTTATTTGTTATAAAGAAAGATATGCAAACTGGTTTGTTCAGTTTAAAATGTAAAACAGGTCAGATTCTGACACATTTGTAATGAATGAATATTCCTCGGAGTCACTGAATCAATACTGAATCAATAATGTAATACAGTCACTGTGAGTAATGGTGTATTTTATAACTGCTCATCTCAGTAAATGAACAAACACCACAATGATTAAAGACCAAACTTTTTTTTTTTTGGTCATAATCTAAACAACTAGTTGATCATTGGTTAGTTACAGCAGTCAGTAACACTGTTATTGGTTTGTGTGTTTATGTGTATGTGTCTGCTTTCTCTCTCCAGCCACGGATTCATATATGTGCAAGATGCTGCACACACACACACACACACACACACACACACACACACACACACACACACACACACACACACGCGCACACACACACACAGCTGTAAACTCAAAATGCATGTGTGGAGAGATGAACATTCAGCGCGTCTCTGTACCAAACACACCCCGCAGAAATCAGCTTCTTGACCAGTGTTCTTGTCTTGCTTTCCCGTACAAATTCGAAACACTATTAAAACAAGATACATGCAAAAAGATGCACAATTGTTTTTTGAATAATTCATCAAAATGAAGTAAAACAAGAATAAACACGTGCCAGTGGAGTAAGAAAAATTATTTAGCTCTCACTTTGAAGTAAGAACTTGTTTCTGACCCTTTTGGCAGATATTTGTTCTTCTTGTTTGAAGCGTAAACTCATCTCATTTTGAGAAATTCTGATTCTCAAGTAAATGCATCTTAATTTAAAAATGTTTATACATCTGTATTGGAAAACAAGACTAAACTACCATTATATTTGCTGTGCATATGATGTTTTTGCATCGTAAAACAGAACTTTAAACTAGTCAAATAACCCCAGGCATTCCCCGTCCTCCTCACTGGCAGCATTTGCTCAGGTTAAAAACAAAAAAGCTATAAAATGTTGTTTTTTAGCTACCGCGCACTGTGGTTGAACTGCTGAAGTTTGCTCAGCAGGACCTGCATGAGGTCAAAGGTCATGAAGCTGATGCCGACGGCGATGGGCCCTTTGACCCAGTTCATGCTCAGGCCCTTGTAGAGGCCACGGATCACGCCCTCCTCCCTCACGATGTCCCGTATGGTGCCCGAGATGCTGCTGTAGGTGCGTCCAGTGACCCCCGCCGTCTGCATGCGTCTGCGCACCACGTCCAGCGGGTACGAGGCCGACTGACCGATCAATCCTGCGCATGCACCGAACGCCAGACGCTCGTACGAGAACGGCTGAGAGCGGCCCGTGTGCTCTGAAACAGACAGAGGAGACTATACTGAATACTACTACCAAAACAGGGCTAAATAATAATAATAAAATAAAAGATCGACAATCTCTTAATGCACATTAATAATAATAAAAAATAAAAAAATATTTTTTTATGTATAAAATTTAATAAAACAACATACATGCTTATGTTAATAATAATAATAATAATAATAGTAATAAACAAAACTATATATATATATATATATCAAATATAATAAATCAAAATATACATGATAATGTAGGTTAATAATAATAATAAATCAAAATGGCCAAATATTTTTTTTTTATAAATATGAAATTTACTAAATATAATATACTTGTTAATGTACTTTAATAATAATAATAATAATAAATAAATAAAAATGGCCAATTAAATAAATAATTATACATATATATATATATATAGTTTTAATAATGTTTTATTAAATGCTGGAATTCACATTAACTAAGATTAATAAATTATTTAAAATGTTCATTTCAATGTTTATTAATACATTATTAAAATCTAAAGTTGCATCAGTTAATATTATTTAGCAGAGCTGAGCTAACATGAACTTAAATGAACAGCCATAGTTTTATTAAATAACATTAACAAAGATTAATAAATATTGTAACAAATGTAATGTATATTGTTAAAATTAGTCAGCCAATGAGATCTTTTTGATAAATCTTGCTGTTTTATGTGGTACAATTAAAATCTAAACTAAACACAGTCAATTATTTGAAACTGAAACTAAAATATAGATAATAATTGAACGGAAGATGGTTAAATTTCAACACTATAATAACCCTGAATCACACAGAGTTGGGCTTTACCTGAGTGGATTTTCTTGAAGGTCTCGTAGGTGAAGAAGCTGAGTCCCGCGTACGGCATGATGCCGAGGATTGTGGGAGTGAAGCCTTTGTAGAGCGTCTGCAGCCCCTCTTCACGAGAGATTCGGACGAACACCTGCAGGATGTTACTGTACCTGACCAGCAACGACATCACACAGTGACATCACACAGTGACATCACAGATGCATATACGCATAATAATGTGTAGACGTAAAGACAAGATTTCCGATGTCAAAATAAAAGTCACATCCATATATATCATTAAATATACACACTTTATCATTATATAACCATACACATTATTTCTAATATTTAACCTAAATCAGCGAGTAACGAGTTTTATGTTGCATTCATGTGCTTTTATAAATACAAGCTTCCTGAGTTCAATTCTAGAAGAACTGGTCATGCTATTTCATGAAGAACTTGAGTATCAACTCAATACTTCCTACTGCAGAAGCAGCTCAACTAAATGAACGTGATGATTATAATGGAAAAATTATAATAATGAAAGTACCACATCTAAGAAGGGGTTAAATTGGGATTTAAAATTGTTAATTTCCAGCTTATATATATATATTTCTCAATGGTAGTGTAAAAAACACTTTTTTTACCCTGTCAGAAACAGCTCTTTTCAGAGCAAGCCATTTTGTAGCTATATCCTTTAAATGTTAATGAGCTCCACTGACTCCGCCCCTCCCTGACGTCTCAAAGACAGGCATCTGAGATCGGCTCGATTTGAGAAAGGGGAAATCATTTAAAAAAAAAAAAACACTGGATTTTTATCATTATAGTGTGGCTTGTACACACACTGTCAACATGCATTTAAGTTCAAACGATGTGCATACGATGACCCCTTCAAGACCCTAGAGCAGTGGTTTTCAACCTGTGGTCCGCGGCCCCCTAGTGGGCCGCGGTGGTATTGCAGGTGGGCCGCCAATTATTTTCTGTTTATTTCCAGTCCATTCTAGGGCTGTGCGATTAAAAGAAAACGTCCTAAAATCACAATTTGAGCGTGCGCATATGCCTAACTCCAGGTTCACACACTGTCTGTGATGCGCATTTTTTCTGAGCCAATGTTGACGGATCAGAGCGTTCTCACTGCGGTAAAAGGCTAGAAATAAAAACGTGCAAAATAATTCATGTCTAACACATGAGCATAGAGTGAATTTGTTAGTGAACAGGATACAGTTTAAGTGAGAGGAGACACGTTTTAAGTGTGCACACTCTCTCCGCGCAGAGCAGCGTGTATCTGAGCAGGCACGACCGGTTTTGTGACGGAGCAAAGGAAATCTGCTGCGAACAGAGAGATTCGCACTCGTGCATTATTTTAATGTGCTTTCGCGTTATATTTATGCGCTCTCACTGCTGACCGCATACACATACTACACACTGCAAACACCTGAGGCACCGCTACAATTAATGAGCTCTATGAACAATGCATGGCAAAAAAGAAAAAAAAGTCCCTGTATACAGGTTTTTTAATTAATTTTTTTTTTTTTTTTGCCACAAGTCTATACATTTTTTTTACATCTTCACTATAGTGATAATTTTGACTTATGTCTGTTCTAGAGATGTTACAACTTTTTGATAAAGCTCTGATTGGTTTTCTTTTGGAAATATGTTTCAAATTAATCCTGAATGCATTTATGACTGTAAAAGCACAATTGCAAAATTGATCAAAAAAATCGCGATAGTTTATTTTTTATTTTTTTGTCCATATCGCACAGCCCTAGTTTATTCAATAAATATAGTTTAAAATCTAGCTTGTGAGTACTAAGTTATTAACCCAACAATAGCGGGGTCAGTTAATTTTTTTGAAGTGGGCCGCGCAAACATATGTGTTTGGTTGTGTGGGCCGCGAGTTGAAAAAGGTTGGGAACCACTGCCCTAGAGAATCATGTCAACTTGTGGAAAATGGGCATTTCCTGTAGCATTTTTGCCTCATGTAGATGATGCAGGTCTTACATCTCTTTGGGTGTGACGGCCATGCGAGCTCGGACCATGTCCAGAGGATATGTGATCATGGTAGCAGTGGTTCCTGCCAGCGAACCGGCCAGCAGCCGCGGCACAGGAGGCAGAGCTCTGCAAAACAACACACGGTTTCATTTCTTATTTGGAAGTCGTTTCAGCTAAATGAACAGAAGAAGCTCCATTTAAAATTATAATAATTTTTTGTATAAGTCAGTCCAAGTAAAATCAATATAACTGCAGTTGGGTGATTTGATTAAGTACTAACAACTCAAACAAATACAGGTAACTTACAAAATTAAAGTTCATTGAAAGTATGTGCTTTCAAACGATTAATCGCATCCAAAATAAAAGTTTTTGTTTACACAATATAGGTGTGTATACTGTGCATATTTATTATGTATATATAAATACACATACATGCATGCATGTATATATTTAAGAAAAAATGTTATGTTAATTCACTTTTGTTCTTTAAAACTGGAATTTATACTTTCTTTTTTTTTTGCAAATGAACTCATGTGAATGTCTGTGTAAATGTGCAGTAATGAAGCAGCAGAGAGTATCATCTCACTCACTTGCCCTGGAAGCCGTAATACTGTCCCAGAATCCTCTTGTATTGTTCATGACCGCAGAACTGGATGGCTGCGTATGGAATAACTCGCACCATCGTGGCCGAGTTTCCCCTCCACAGACTGAAGAAGCCATCCTTCAGATACGTTCGGTAAATCAACCTGTACGCCTCCTGCAGGCCACAAACATCCCAGAATGAAGTTTTTGTGCAATCCAATACCATTTTACATCACAAGCATTTCAAATCATATTCAAAACCACTGACACACTACAGTACAGTATTACAGTATTCACAAACACAGAGGAAACACTCACCTTAGCAGAGAATCTATTTGACGACACTGAAATGAGAAGATTCAGAGTTGAGCTGATAAAGAATAAATTAAACTTTAAAGCACTATATAAAATATGGATTCCTATTTATTGTGCTACTATAAGGCTTATTAATTCAGCTTTAAACAGGATACCAGCTTTAAATTGTAAATTACACCAAATTTTTGTGCGAAGACATGAATAAAAATGGCTAGTAACATGCTAATCATGCTAGAAAAATGCCAGTCACTCGCTAATCATGTTAGCAACTTGCTAGTAACATGCTAATTTTGCTAGAAAAATGCCAGTCACTCGCTAATCATGTTAGCAACTTGCTAGTAACATGCTAATCTTGCTAGAAACACGTTAGTAGCTTGCTAATCAAGTTAGCAACAGGTAAGTTACATGTTAATCATGCTAGAAACAGGCTAGTCACTTGCAAACCATGCTCGCAAAATGCTAGTTACATGCTAATCATGTCAGAAATATGCTAGTAACAGGCTAATCATGATAGTAGCATGCTAATCATGCTAGAAACAGGCTAGTCCCTTGTTAATCATGTTAACAACATGCTAGTGACATGTTAATCATGCTAGAAACAGACTAGTCGCTTGCTAATCACAGTAGTAACATGCTAAGCATATGCTAGTAACAGGGTATTCATGCTAGTAACATGCTAATCATGCTAGAAACAGGCTAGTCACTTGCTAATCATGTTGGCAACATGCTAGTAACATGTTAATCATGCTAGAAACACACTAGTCACTAGCAAATCATGCTAGATACACGGTAGTCACTTGCTAATCACACTAGTAACATACTAATCATGCCAGAAATATGCAAGTAACAGTAATCATGCTAATAACATGCTAATCATGATAGAAACAGGCTAGTCAATTGCTAATCCCGCTAGCAACATGCTAATCATGCCAACAATATGCTAGTATAAGAGTAATTATGCTAGAAGCTAATCATGCTAGAAACCCGTTATCAACATTTATCTAATCAGTCTAAATTTTCAAACTTCTGGCTTTTACAACTGCTTTAAACTTTCAGGCCAGGTGTTCTCATGCCAACTTGAACTTTTTTTTTATGTAGTTATTATTATTAGTACTTTTACTCTAGCAGGAATCCACCAGAAGATCTAAAAGCTGTTATTTTGTTGACAGCACATTTATACATTTTTCTTATTACAAATTTGGAAAAAGATGACAGGTGCATCGTGCTTTCAGAAATGCATGTCAGAAGTGACCCACACTCGCTGGACCTAAACACATCACACAAATGACCTCTTTGAGGTGCAATGGGGACACGTTTGCATCATGGTTAAGTTCAGATGAACTGATCCAGTCACGCCTGACACTAAGAATCTGCACCTTAATGCAATGACATTCAGACATCTACAGGTCAGACTGAGTGTTTAAATACTTCAGCGCATCTGTAAATGTTTAGTCAGTCAGGGAAGGTTTTTAAGCATTCAAGTTCTCGCCTTGGAAGATAATCTTGGTTCGGTCCAGCGGGGCGATGGATGTTTTGGCCACGGCTCCTGCAAACGCCCCCGAGAGTAGAGAGTTCAAGACTGTGTGACCCTGATTAAAACCCTGCGCGCACACACACACACACACACACACACACACACACACACACACATACAGAGATCACACATTAGTTCTGATTCTTCTCATCAGGTCACAGCATGCTAAACTACTGAAAACTACAGACTAGTCTTCTGTTTGAGCAGCACTTAGTCACTTTTTATACAAAACAATGAATTTGCCATTTCAATCTAAATATGAAGGCTCTAAAAACAACCTCCAATATGATCCTTTTCCTGATAGATTCAATTAAAAAGGTTTCTACATGCTACAAATTAAGGCTGCACAATTTAAAATGTGATTTCAAATTCATTTATCGTAATGACTCTTATTCTAATTTTAAAATTTGTACATTATTTTGTGCTTCAAATCAACCCATACAATTTTGCATAAAGGAGCTGTGAAGTGATATGCACACCGGCTAACAGGATTATTATAATTAATGGAAACAAAACCCCACGCAAAAATTTTAATTTCTTAAAATATATATTTTTTAATGAAATAAAAAAATTATTATTATTATTTTATTTCAGCTAGTTGCTGAAAAGGAACATTTCTCATTTCATTTAACTGGATGCACTAAATTTGCTAAAACTAAAATAAAAAAAAAAAAATGCAAAAAAACAACAACTAAAAAAATACTTTTTGATGTAGATGTTTGTACATCTACATTCTTTTACAACTCAATGACTGATATGGTGCAATTATTTACATAGAAATACAATGCAACAGTCCTGTCATAATTCACTTGCCCTCAAGCCATATCCAGATGATCACAAAAGATGTCTACAATAACATAAGGATGTGTAAATAACGACAGGATTTTCTTCAATCTTTGTGGGCGGGTTCAGAAGAGAGTATTCTCACCTCTGATTGGCTGGAGGCGGGGAATGGCAGCACTTTGCCCTTTGACAGCGCCCCCTGGTGCTCTGCGTTCCCCATTCCAACCTGATCCATTCATAGACGCCAACGCAGAGTGTGCTCGCCGGCCCAGCACACACACACACACACACACACACACACACACACACAACAAACCTGGAACGACAATAGAGAAATATTGAAAGCAACACCATATCATATAAAGTTACAAATAACTAAATTAATAGTTGTTTTTTTCTCTTTGCATGTATGTACTTGAGTTGTGACCGACATCTGATTAAAATTCCATGTCAAACATTTCTTTAGAAACATATTTACTGGGAAAAATGGTGACGTGTTCAATACTTTATTTACACGCTGCATATATTAAAGAAAAATAATTAAAACGACAAAACTTTACCTGAAATTAAAGTCATCAATAATACAATTCAAAATTTAGAGATAAAGTTAATGTCCCAAATTGTTTTATTTTAGGTTTTGATGTGCTTAAGAGAATATATTTTGCCAAAGACCATCTCATTATATTTTTACAGCTCCTTTCTGAGGAGGTCTGCTAAGAACAGGTATGATTTGAGCCTGTCTAATTAATATTCATGAGCCTCTCTTCTGATTGGCCTGTTGTTTTCTGAGTGACGCATGGTCATGTATCATCTTGTTGTGATGTTGGGTGCCTGAATCAATGTCATACAGCCTCAAATTAGAAATCTGAATGCATATCTGCTTCCACTGCCAGACAAACAAATCGATGACAGCTGTGATCAAAACTACTAAATGTTTAAAACAAAGATTAGTAACAAAATCGGCTTTGATGCATTGTTCGTTTTTTTTGCATTATCAGATTTAAAAATGTTCTTCCTCAAATGCATGATTTTATGATGTCATGGGTTTGCAATCAAAAAATTTTGTTATAATGGAAGTCAATGGGGCAAAAACAGCCACGAACAGTAAATGAGGGGGATATAATTAAAATCTGCTGCTGCACAAAAACTTTTTTTTTTTTTAACAATTAGTAGTTTTGATGAGTTGTTTTGATCAGGACTGAGACAACAGATTTATGAAAAAAAAAATATATATATATTTTTTTTTTATCTGATACACTTTTACAGCAGTTTAATTTAGTGGATGTTTTCATCCCGAACATGACAAAAGGGTAGTGAATTTGGACACCCCTCAAGGGTATCTACCCTGAACTAGCGGCCAGTCAAACCTGAGCTCTGTTCTCAGCAGAGGAGGAGAATGAGGCTCAGTGGGTGAAAGGTCCTTCAGACTGACAAACATTCAGCGCATACGAACCCCTTCAGACCCTCTAAAGTCCTGCAGACGCACAACCTTGAAACGCTGCATGGCATGTCACATGTGACGCCCTCAGTCGCTGTAATCCTGAGAGATCCAGAATGTTTGGTGATTCATGATTAAAGGCTTTTAACAGCTTTTAAACCCCAGGCTAAGCAACATTTCACAGTTGAGGTTTTCATGCATGAAACTGCATTTAACTAAACTTGGTTTCAATGTTTCACAATGTTTATACACTGAAGAGAAAACATTTTCACTCAGAAATTACTATAGATTTCACAAAGAAACTGCAAGCATTAAACTGATTTTTTTTTAAGCTTAAAGAATTGATTTGAATGATTTTAGCTGTAGTTAAAACATCATAGTTAATGGGTAAAATATTGATCGTGTGAAACCTACAATAAGATTTCCTTGGTAACCCAGGCTTAAAAAGGACACAGGTTAAAGAATTTCAAGAGTGAAAAGGTTTTTTCATGATTAAATCACCAAGGCGACTGAAAGCAGAATCTGTTCCCCATTGGGCTGAAGTATTGGGACCTTTTCCAAAACTGTTTGCCTCGCTCTTTTATGTCTTTTATGCTCCCTGTGGATCCAATGACAGATCCACTGAAAGCTTTTTGTGATTTGCAAGGAGTGGAAATATCAAACAGCCAACAAAAATAACAACAGCTAACAAACGGTGACCATATAAACACATTCAACAGCTCATGTGGAACTACACGCTGTTATGCATGCATAGAAAAGTGACCTTAACATGCTAGCACAGGCTATAAATTTGACAAAGCAAGGCTTTTCAATTGTTTAGATGCCACTTAATATAATCACCCTTGTGCACATATTAAAATTTAAAAGACAGATACTGTATATATTTCCATTTATAAAGACCCAATTTATACTGTGCAAAATTATATATAGATGTGTAAAACATTCCATGTTTATTACAATATTTACTTTTTATTTTATTTTTTTAAATATTTAATTTAGTCTTTTTAATGCATTTTAATTCATTCATTTATTTATAAAAAAAAATACTTATATTTACATGTCATTAATGCATGCTATTTAAAAAGTATTAATAAACTTTCCAACATACCCCTAGACCTCAATCTGGTTTCTTATAACTATAATGTAATAAACATCACATATTTTTGATGCATTAAAACAAACATTGTGTTTAATAAAAATGACGTCAAATGAAATCGTCCGTCTTTAAATATTTAACGTCACTCGGATGAACTCATGATATATTTCTCAATAACAGTATTACAGTGCTTTAGCCTGCTAGCAAGACAACTGTTATCATGCTTACCTGACTGTCGGACAGCACCTATTGTAGCTCTCTGGGTAAATTCACGAGAAAAACACCGACTTTAACGGAATCTGGTGACGATGTGCTCAAACATTCCCATACTGCTGGTCTTCTAAGCTCATAAACAAACATATGATGAAGTGATAAACTCCAGTCACCATCCACTCACATACAGCAGGCAGCCAGTCAGTCACCATCCACACTACAAACCCGCTCGCGTCAAACTAAAGCGCGACTGCAGGCGACACAGTTTTGCAGGAGAGTCGTTTAAACACATTTTATTTCATTTTCCGCGACTTTAAGCTGATTTACTTGCGCATTTCACGAGTTTGAGTGCGAGTGGTGCTGCTGTCAGACTTGCATTAGAGCGTTGAAGGGCGAGACCCGGTGCATTGTGGGAGTTGTAGTACGGAGCGGGAGCGCGCTTGGCGTAGTAGAAAAGGGAAGGGTTTGGAGTTTAAGAGAATAAAACAGAAACAGCGAGAAAGGCGTGTATATTATATTTAGTATTATTATGTTATCGACACGAGTATTACGCCTTTGTACGCGATGTGATAATAATGAAAGATTGTACCAAATAATTACTACGGTATCTGGTAATCAGATCGTAATAATGACTTTATATTTATTTAAAGCACAGCTGAATCACTGCTCGTTAGCAGGAACTAATACTAAAAACCCTTATATTTATGGCAGTAACATTGACGTTTGATATACAGTATCGGTACTGTACTATATAGTACATAGAATATCACAATATTTTTACAATAAAATATATCACAATATAGTTTTATATATATTTTTTTACAATAAACTATATCACGATTTAGTTTTACAATATAAAAAAACATGGTAGGGCTACACATCTAAATAATTTAAATTTTTGTAAATGTAACATTGTTTCAGTTAATTTTATTATTTTTTATATTTACCATTTTTTGTAAATATCACTTCTTCATTGTAGGCTATATATATATATATATATATATATATATATATATATATATATATATATATATATATATGTGTGTGTGTGTGTGTGTGTATATATATATATATATATATGTGTGTGTATGTGTGTGTGTGTGTGTATGTCAGTATGTCTATTGTTTTAATTATTAAATCAAGTCAAAATAAATGTAAATACAAAAACATAAAACTAAAAACATAAGTTTTTTATATTTTATAAATATTATATTTATATATTTTTAATTCAGTTTGTTTATTTTTAGAAACAAAATTCAAGATTTTAATTTTATAAACCATACAGTACCATGGCATATTTATGTGTATTAATATCTAATACCACTACTGAACCACAATACCACAATAAGAAGTTATCAATGATAATTTCTACTAAAATACTTGTTACTATAATTATAAAATCTGCATGAATTAAAATTAAATTAAATGTAAACTTCATTTTCAGCAAAATAATTACATTTCTATTATGCTTTTAAACTTTAGACATGTTATTGCATTTAGTTATATTAATTTATTAGGACTTTACAGTTGCAACTATAGCGATCATGGCATTTCATATTCAATTTACGGTTCATGTTTGTGAGGGAATATTGTGGGAATATAGTGACTAGAAAATTGTGAGAGCTGCTTGATTTAATCACAAACACTATCAGTTCAAGCACAGTCTGGATTTAATCAGGGTTTAATATTGAAACACAGAAAACACTTGTGACTCATATTTTGGCAGGGTGATGGTTTTAAGATGAAATATATAATTAAGGGTAAAACGGCCACAGTGTGACAATCCAGCAATACACTTCTGAATTAAGTAAACTTGATTCTAGCTGTCAACATCAGCTCAAATGAATCTACAGAAAAAAAATTGGTCATTCGTGGGTAAAAAACATCATACAAACTATAAATAGTGCCAATAAAATGTTTAAAGTATTGCTGTCAAACGATTAATCACAATTAATCGCATCCAAAATAAACGTGTTTGTTTACATAATATATGTGTACTGTGTATATTTATATATAAATACAAACACATGCATGTATATATTTTAGAAATACATAAACATACACAGCAAGACAACATATATATTATGCAAACACAAACTTTTATTTTGGAAGCAATTAATCGCGATTAATCGTTTGACAGCATTAGTTTAACTCTTAAAAAAAACATACGTACACTGTAACCTGTAATGCATCCTATGCATGTTTACATCAGATGCACTTCTGCACATATATTTAGTATGAGCTCCACAGTTAAGACATGCTGTCGTATGATTATATCATGATTGTTTTGAGTTTGGCATCATTCATCAGCGACTCAGGCTTCCCTTCTTGCCCGTCCAGAGCTCTCGTAGCTCCACCTGGCAGCCGAGGTCTCTGAGCGCGGCTCGACCCACGTCTCCACAGTCTCTGTGAGCTGCCAGAGCCTGCGAGATCAGCGCCTCGGCTCCCATCTCCAGGATGAGCTGGCTGAAGTCACGTGTGCGGGCCACCAGGTTCCTCAGCAGCATGCACGACTGTTTCTGGAGCAGCGGGAAACAGTTACAGGACATTGTGGTCACTAAATGAATTTCATTAAACAATACAAGGTGCGGCTGGTTTGGTTTCCAGAAACAACAAGAAAGACAGGGATACTTGTTTAGAAGCTTGTTTTATTTTTTTTTAGAAAACAAAGGGAACAGAAGTATAAAGAGAACAAAAAATGCTTGTCAAAGTGTTTCTAATGGAAGAGGATTAGGGCCAAGCAATAGAAAAATAAAATAAAACCATCTCGAGATCAAAGTCCTTAAATTATGAGAAAAGCACGTTAAACTGAGAAAAATGTTAAACAAAATTCGTGTAAAAACTTGTTAAATTGCGATAATTACTAGAAGAAGTCGTTAAACATCAAGAAAAAAAATCTTTAAATTTTTGATAAAGTCTGAATAAAATGTTGAGAATAAATTACAAAAAAAAAAGTATAATCATTAAATTACTAGAAAAATTTGTTTGAATTGAGAAAAACAATGGATACATTGAGAAAAAAAAAAAGTTTAAATAAAAATGAATTCATATTGAAATGGTTTTATTTTTTTATGTTATTACTTGGCCTTAAACCTCTTCTGTAGTTTCTCAAGAAGCAAAAAATAAAGATATAAAAAAAATAAAAATAATAATAATAATAATAATAGTATTAAGAAATATGAGTATCAAAGTCTATAGCATATATATAAAATTAATTTTTGTCTGAACAAAGTTAGTCAAATTACTATATATGAGCTGGTGTTCTTTTTGTATAATACAAATATTGTTATAAAACAAAAATGTTTTAAAATATAAAACTAGAATTAGGTTTTATTTTAGATTTTCTATTAAATTTAGTACTTTTGTGATGTGTTTTTTTCATTTGAATTTCTTTTCTTAAAAAAATATTTTTGTATTCTTTAAAAAACATTTTTTTTTCTTTAGTAAATAAAATAAAACTAAATGAAAACAATAAATATTGCTAATATGATGGAGAGACTTTGAAATCATCTTTCATCAGTAGCTTGGCAACTAGCTGATTTTTTTTTTTTTTTTTAATTTTTTTTTATGTTAAAGTTAATTTAAAAGACATGTTTTATGCTTTTAGTATTTTTTTTAACTACATTATTTAATTTGTTAACTATAATAACTGTTATTTGAGTATTCACCAAGAAGCAAAATAAATTAAATAAAAAAAGTCTACCAAAACAGCATATTTAAATAAGCAATAAAATATAAAGGATTTAAATAATTAAAGGATTGTCTTGCACTAAGGACCAATTTTGTTATTGTTTTTGGTCTGACCTTAAGATGAAAAATTAGATGCAATTTCACCTAGTTTTGGATTGCATAAAGTTATTCTGCAACTAAAATTGTGAAAACTTGTACTTTGCCGTTACTGCATCAGAATAAAGTCCTGTTCCTGTAGCTGAAAGTGTAGGGCATGGCACTAGCAACACCAAGATTTTTTTTAAGCTTGAATGCAATCAATGTTAAGTCACTTTGGATAAAAGCATCTAATGCATGTGAGTCAGCGCACACTCTGGAGGTTTACCTGCACATTAACTTCAGCCGGATGAGTCTTCATGGCCTGCAGAGCCGCCAGCGCTCCGCCACACTCCACGATCACTTTACAGTTGTTGGGTTTACGTAGAGCGATGACACAGAGCGCCGCAGATCCCTGCTCACACACCTGAACACAAACAAGAGCCAAAGACACTGAGAGCAATTTCAGAGTTTAAGAACAGACTTAAAGAGTGACACTGAAGACTGGAGTAATGATGCTGAAAATACAGTTTGATCACAGCTATCACAGTTATATTAAATTGTAATAATATTTAACAATTTTACTTACTTTTTGAAATAAATGCAGACTTCTTTCAGTAATATAAAAAAAAAATCATACAGACCTCAGACCTTTGAACACTGGTGTATATAACTAGAAATTGAAATCTATTAATTATATAATAAATAACTAATTACTAAAAACTTTCGCTCATGCATCATGCATTTCCGTTGTGGAAACAAGACTTGTTTTTTAATTATATGATTATAACAATTACAAAAATGTTTATAATTAAAAAAAAAAACTCCTAAAAAAAATATATTCTAAATTCAATATTTTTTATTATTATTATTCTTAAGCTACATTTATTTTTTTATTCATATATAATTCTTAGGCAGCATTTTTTTTAAGTCTACTTAATATTTCATTTTTTTTTTTTTACATATAACTTTATAAAGCTACATTTATTTTTTTATTCTTCTATAATTCTTAGGCAGCATTTCAAACACTGATCATTGTCTATTAACATTACTGAATGTTTCTGAGTGTATGAAAACTCATTTACTATTAAACCGTTCATTTATAATTAAAAAATACACTTGAACTTACTAAAAGGTTTAAAAGCAGTTCAGAATCTGTGGACAGTAATCAGATAATTTTTTTAACAAAAAGGTTTGTTAAGACAAACTTTAGGTTGGCTTGAGAAAGCCTAGCCTGAAAGTTTTTAGCAGTTGTTGCCTGACTAGAGAGTTTGAAAAAGTTTAAAAAGTTTTAAGTTTGATGGCAAGTTACAAGCATTGTCACTAGCATAATTAGCGTGTTACTAGCATTTTCCTAGCATGATTAACAAGTGACTAGCATGTCGCTAGCATGATTAGCAAGTGACTAGCATGTTCCTAATATGATTAGCAAGTGACTAGCATGTTGCTAGCATGATTACCAAGTTACTAACATGATGCTAGCATGAGACTAGCATGTCATTAGTATAATTAGCAAGTGACTAGCATGTCGCTAGCATGATTAGCAAGTGACTAGCATGTTCCTAATATGATTAGCAAGTGACTAGCATGTTCCGAGCATGATTAGCAAGTGGCTAGCATGTTGCTAACATGATTATCAAGTTACTAGCATGTTACAAGCATGATAAGCAAGTGACTAGCATGTCGTTAGCATGATAAGCATGTTACTAGCATGATCAGCAAGTGACTAGCATGTCGCTAGCACAATCAGCAAAGTTGCTAGCATGTTTCAAACCTGATTAGCATGTTACAAGCATGTTCTTAGCATGATTAACAAGTGACAAGCATGTCGCTAGCATGTTTCTAGCATGATTAGCAAGTGACTAGCATGTCACTAACATGTTTCTAACATAAGCAAGTTACTAGCATGATCCTAGCATGATTAGCATGTTGCTAGCATGTCACTAGCATGTTTCTAGCATGATTAGCAAGTTACTAGCATGTCACTAGCATGATTAGCATGTTACTAGCCTGATCAGCAAGTGACTAGCATGTCGCTAGCATGATTAGCAAGTAACGAGCATGTCCGATAAAAAAGTTCGTCTTTCTCAAGCCAACCTAATTATTGGCATTCTACTGCACTTCTGAGGACACACCTGTGCATTAGACATGTGACGGTTCATCGCCATGACGATAAGCTCCGCCCCTCCAGCATTCACTATGGCATCTTTGACATCATCGTTTCCTGCAATGGCCTTCAGTGCGCTGAGCACCTGCTTCACAAGCTCCTGGAAGACAGACGCATCACAACAACAAGAGATTGGTTTGTGTTCACAGGAGACGATGCTGAAGCTCTCTCTGATCCTGCAGCTCACCGGACAATCCAGACTGTCAGCCAGGAGCGTGATCATGAACTTCAGGCCCCCCAGGTCTACGATGTCCTGACAGAACTCGTTTCTCACCGCCAGACGGGACAGAGTGCCACAGAGTTCACTGAGCACCGCTGCATTCTCTGGATGAGCTGAAAACAACACCATCATCACCATCAACATATATGTGTGACCCCGGACCACAAAACCAGTCATAAGGATCAATGTTTTGAGATTGAGACATCAACTTTCATAATGAAAGCTGAATAAACAAGCTTTCTGTTGATGTATGGTTTGTTATGATAGGACAATATTTGGCTGAGATACAGCTATTTGAAAATCTTGAATCTGAGGATGCAAAAACATTAATAAATCACCTTTAAAGTTGTCCAAATTAAGTTTTTAGCAATGCATATTATTAAGTTTCGATATATTTAAGGTAGAAAACGTACTAAATATCTTCATGGAACATGATCTTTAATTAATGTCCTAATGATTTTTGGCATAAAAGAAAAATCTATAATTTTGACCCGTACAATGCATTGTTGGCTATTTCTACAAATGTACTTGTGCTACTGATGACTGCTTCTGTGCTCCGGGTCACATTTATGCATTTATTAAAACTCTGCCCTGCATCATATTTCCTTCGTGAAATCCAATATGCTTCTTAATTTTTTTGTCGAATGCAAAAATTTTTCTCTTTTGTTCAAGCATGTCACACTTTCAAGAAAACATTATGCATTTCGTAGCATTCCTGCTTTCGAAAACCATTTGTACGGTAATTTTCATTGCAAAAACAATATAAAAAGTACAATACAACAAATGCAATAAAAACATATATACACATACATATAATTCCTTCCTTCTCAATTTCTATAGGCTTTTATTTTCACCTTTAGCAGCTTCAACGATGACTTTGAGTCCGTTGTGCTCCAGCACGATCATCTTGGCGTGTTCATGGGCGTGTCCAAACGGCACACGCACGTCATCGTCAAAGGTCATGACCCTCAGCGTGACACAGGCCTCCTTCACGACCTCGGGGTGATGGATGTGTCGTGTGATGCTGGCGGTGAGCAGCGGGAGCACACCTGCCTTCACCAGATCCTGCCGGTTGTTCTCGTGCTTCACACAGCAGTGTCTCACCACACGGATGCACAGACAGCTGAGAGCGGCGTCTGTCTGGTGCGCCGTCAAAGCACCCATCAGAAACTCTCGCCCTTCCACGTCCAGGAGATCCGGCTGGCCGTCTGTTAGCGCCGAGAGCGCGGCCAGAGCCACGGAAAGGGCTTCCTTCTCTCCAGCGGCTCTCTGGCAGCAGGCGAGGATCACGGGATACGCCTCTTTTTGAGCGGCCAGGTATCGCTGTGCGAAGCCGAGAGAGCACTGCTGGGTGAAGACCCTCAGATCCTCCAGAACGGATGCGGACGATGAAGCCACTGCAGTTTTGATAGACTCCAAAGCCTGGAAATACGCCACCATTAAACACAAAACATGCCAGTTTTTGGGGAAGCGAGGTTAGTTCTGCAGCAAAAACATCTGGTGTGAAGACTAGTAGTAAACAGCAGTGCTCATAAGTTTACAAAATAAGAGGGATCATGAAAACTGCATGTTATTTTTTATCTAGTACTATCTTGAATAAGCTTTTTCACATTACAGATGTTTACATATACGTCGCAAGACAAAATAATAACTGAATTTATAAAAAACTACCCCATTCAAAAGTTTACACACCCTTGAATCCTCATAATCCATGAGTGTTTTTATATTTTGTGATAGTTGTTCAAGAGTCCCCCATTGGTCCTGAACAGTTAAACGTCCTGCTGCTCTTCAGAAAAATCCCCCAGCTCCTGCACGTTCTTCAGTTTTCCAGCATTTCTGCATATTTAACCCTTTCAAACAGTGAATGTATGATTTTGAGATTCAAATTTTCACACTGAGGACATCTGAGGTACTCATGCACCACTATTACAGAAGGTGAAAAAGTTTATTGATACTGAAGAAAACAACACAATGCATTAAGAGCCGAGGGGTTGAAAACTTTTGAACAGTATGATGAAGCGGTCCCTATGTTGTTTAATTGTTCAGGACCAACAAGGGATTCATGAACAACTATCACCAAATATAAAAACAGTCATGGATCATCCAGGAGATTACACATAGAATTAAGATTTATGGGTATTTAAACTTTTGAAAGGGGTCATTTTTATAAATACATTTTTTTTATCTTGTGGTTATTTGAAATTGCTTATTCAGGACAGTACTAAATTAAAAATGGCATGCAATTTTTAGGATCCCTCTTATTTGGTTTCAGTTATTAACATTTTACAAGGGGGGTGTAAACTTATGAGCACAACTGTATTTTTATATAATGGCGTGTCAGCATCTTTTTCATGGCAAAAACTATACACTAAAAACCAGCGAACAAACAAACAGGTTATATTACACAAGACATTTTACATTTAACATATGATAAAATTATACTTAATATGTTTGACAGAAAGGAGAAACTTTGAGTAGGGTCTTCACCTTTAAGCAGAAATGCATGAGTCCATATTGTCTCCTATAAATACCACTTGATCAAATCTATTTTTAAAAGAGATAAAATATCTGTTTGAAATATCTGGATGGATTTTATACCTGAAGAACCTCATGGGTCTGATCCTCTGTGTTTTCTTCAGAAGAAACTTTGGGCACTGCTTTAACAATGTTGCTGAGATCCACACCTGCGAGGACAAATCAAACCACTTCATTGTTATATCACCGTATACAGCTACAAACCAATATTGTATAAAGTATTATAATCTGTACATTAATTATAACTGCAAAGATCCCTGTTATCACCATTTTAAATTACCTATAATATTTGTGTAGTTCACTTGAAAAGTCCTACGGTGTAAAAACTACATTTTATACAAGCTCCTAAATAAACCTGAGGAAAGTTTATATTGATATTTTGAACTCCGTATCAACAAATTATGATATATATATAACTTTATTTCTTCATTTACTCTGTAGTTTACTTAAATATTTAATATGAGCATTGATGTAACTTTATGCATGTATGTTCTGTTATTTATTTAAATCTTATGCAAACAATGTCCCATTTGAACATTATTTATACGATTATAAATCCGACTATTTATTTGTTTCATGCATGATTGATTGCATGATTTGCTCAAAAAATATTAGAAATTATTAGAAAATATATGCATATATTCACTCAGGGTAAACAAAATAATTAAATAGATATATTAAAGTCAACTAAAGGATTTTTAATTAACATTTTCTCATTAAAACACCAATGAAGCAGAGTTTTTTATTTTGTTATAATAACTCACCCTGAGACTCAAACTGCTCGATGGCCTCCTTCAAAGCTTCGCTCTCCTTCATGTCAAACTCCTCGATGTTTTCTCTGACCACTGCATCGAAGGTCTCCTGTGTGATCCTGCGCGTGGCCATGACTGCAGCAGCTGCTGGAAAACATCACAACAGAACTTCAGCTTCAGTGCATTCAAGAGGAAGAGGTAGATTGCATTTGGTTTATTTGGTTATTGGCTTAATGCATGCAACTAAGGCAGAGTTACACTAACAAACACCCACAATTGACCCGTTTCACATTTCGGGGTTTCTTAGCAGCGGAAGAGCAATGAATGGAAGAGTACCACAAATAAATAAATAAATACACACACACACACACACACACACACACACACATATATATATATATATATATATATAAATTGTATTTTTTGGAGTTCCCATTTTCTCAAATAGCTAAAGAAAAACTCCACTATAGTGTTTTCATGACTTTCAATAATGTAAGAAAAAAATGAGACTAAAAACGGCAGTCAGAAGAGACAACGACGTCAAATTTCCCGCCCCTTCAATGAGGCTGCATTAGAAACACCCTCGCGTTAACGTTAACTGTTTTTTTGTTGTTTGGTTTTTCCAGCAAATTTGATACAATACTAAGAATAGTTATAAATGTACATACATAAAAAAAATACAAATATGAAAAACTGTCGAGGATTTACCGTTAAATGACCGTTAAGCGCATCATTACAGTCTTGTAAAAGGGCTAACGTACCATGGTTTTGTTGGACATATACCACTGTATGCTGTAAAGTACCTTACAGAAATATGAAAACAGCATTAATCACTCATTAATACTGTGCTATATATCACGTTACTCTGGTATTAGCATCTGACAGGTAGCATCCATCACAGGCTGCACCGAGGTACAATTCAATGCTATCAAAGCGTGAGTAACACAAAAACGTGTTTTATTACCGTAAATCACTCGACGTTAGTTATACTACCTGAGCGTAACATTCACTCGAACCCAAAGGAAAACAAGCCGATTTAACACAAAACTGATAATAATCCTGAAACTCACCAACACCCAGCCCTTTTGATAAAAGGCTCCCTGGAGAACAGTGGGCAGTAACTTTACGCTAAAAGCGTAAGCATTGAACAACGTGTGAGCGCAACGCAATTTAACCGACGCTAGCGCTTCGTGAATCAAAGCGTTGCGTTTTCTTTAATGTGGCTCGGGTGAGAATCGCGAGAGAAAATAGGTTCCGCTTCATATACGTATGTATGGACAAAACATTTTTCATATCTTAAAAAAAAATTCTTATGCAACTGATTTAACTGAAATTCTACAAATTAATGTTTATTTAAAGTACCTTGAGGCTAATTTGGGTATATATTTACATTTATTCTGAATAATGATTAATGTACACTAACACTTTTCGAAACAAATTTACAAAACCCCCACCTTAACCTAAAAATTCGACTTTTAAAACTCTAAACAAAATGTGTTGCAATTGGCCCCCCAAAAAAAGGTTAAATGATTCAAATTTATAATAAAATTATCTATTTATTGCAATTTAACGATGTTTAGGTGATGTCCTATTTAATCATTTATGTTTGCATGGATGTAACTGTTTATTTATTCTGTTATTTACATAAATATTATGCAACTCTAAACTAAAGTGCTCTATTTAAGAATTTATATGACCATGTATTTGACTGCTTCCTTATTTACTTGTTCTGTTGCTTGCTTCAATATTATTCAATGCCCCACTTTATTTATATGTGCTTGGATGTGACTATTTATTTATTGAATAATTTATACTGTCATTTACTGAATTATTATACAATTAATGTCCCATTTAATAATTTATATGAGCAATGATGTGACTATTTATTTATTTAGCTAGTTTTTTACTTAAGTATTAGACAATTAATTTCCTATTTAAGCATTTTATGTGTATGGATATGTTTATTCACTTATTTACTTTTTTTTTAACCAAAATATTACATAACTAATTTCATATTTGACCATTTTATGTGTATGTGTGTGTCTTATTTATTTACTTAGTTATTCTATTTTTTACCTAAATTGTGTCTTATTTAAACGTTTACATGTGCATGCATTTGTCTACTTAATTATTTACTTATTCAGTTGCTTACTTAAATATTATATAATGTCACACTTTATTAATATGTGACTATTTCTTTCTTTATTATTTCATTTTTATACATTTACTTAAATATACAATTAATGTCCCATTTAATAATTTAAATGAGCATTGATGTAACTATTTATTTATTTATTTAGTTAACTATTAGAAAATCAATTTTCTATTTATTTATTTGTGCAGTCAAATAATTAATCGAGATGAATCGCATCCAAAAGTATTGTGTGTCCAGTGTATATTTAATATGCATATATAAACACACACATAAATATTTGAATATATCTAAGAAAATATTGTATTAATACATAAAATATTTATATTTATTTAATAATATATATATCCACATACACACACAGACACACACAATCAATCAATTACGTCATATTTTGCTGTTGTGTGACGGCAGGGGGAGATGTATTTTTCAGCCGAAGGAAACAGCGTAGCGTGCGTGCTGCGTCATGACGCTAGGCTGAAAGCTTCGCCTGAATATAAGCGCGCGCTGCGTGATGACGCGTTCTTCTACCCTGCCTCTCCCCGCCAGCGGAAGGCAGCGCGCTCTCTGTTTAATATCAGTGCTGAGTGAATCCTGAAACATCTGCCACAATGGTACGTATCAGACATATTATTTGTTTTAATACAGATGTGCAGCGAGCAGACTTTAATATCTGATACAGTATTTGTGCGTTTAACGGAATTTTCGGTGAAATACACGCGCGGGAAAAGGCCGGCTATACGTTTACCACAAAACAAAAATGGCAGCGGCTGTTTTCTTTTTTTTTTTTAATCCTTCACAAATAATTTATCGTTGTTTCTGTCTAGATTGTCTCGTTTATTAAATGTTCATCGAGTGCAACTCTAACCATATCATTAATGGGTAGCTTTGAGTCGTTTGGTTTGTTTGTCATTTTGGGCCTGGTTAGCATGTTAGCTAACGGTGCCACGTATCGTGAAAAGAATTGCATGCTTGAGGGAAAATTCTCAATTAGCTTTTTTTTTTTTTAACTCCATGTCCTGTTATTTTGATCCCAGTACTAGTCCTTATGTTTTCTCTTTGTTTGTGACGGACTGCGTGCGGTTTTATTCACCTCGCCGGTCTGTTTAACGGCAGGTGTCGGGTGTGTTAGCACCGGCTCACAGCGGTCACATGTTACTGTAGTTCCTGCACGTGCGGCCTATCAGCGTGGACACATCACGCACATGGCCGTCTTTTGTTTGCGCAATGGCTTCCGGTAGACCGTGAGATGGTCGCTAGTGTTGAATATCTAAGCTGGTAACGTACCTATGAGTAAAAGCCATTGTTTTTAACGGCGCGCCAAAAATACAAATTTAAAAAAGCTTAAATTCGTTACCGCGTTACTATAACTTAGATACAATTGCGTGTCATGTTCAGATTTGGCGTAACTAGTTACATGTAACTTATCGGAATTACGTCATCTAATCACAAAATAAATATGACTGTGATTAGGTACTGATTGTCTAATTAAATTAGTTACTTTTGAAAATTGTCACTTACAAAGTGGGTTAACTAATTTCTTTTTTTTTTTTTACACTTTTCAGTAGATTGTTGATTTCCCAAATTGCATAGACAGATTTAAAACACGAGACACTAATGTTTCAGGAGTTTAGGACACATGGTTTTTTCAGGACTTTGTTGGATGCCAGTGTTTTCTATCACATATGCAAGTATTTAATTTCAAAAACAGTTTCACATCTAATAAACTGTTTCTTATGATTTTGATTCTACATTTAACCTCAGAACGCTCTCAAAGTAAGAGTCAGATTGAGCTGTGCTTTAACACTCAATTATAATCTTAATTTAAGTAAAGTATTTCAAAGTTAACTCTTTGCACGCGTCAATTTTTACTGTTACTGTATAAAGTAATTGAAATGCTTACTATTATATTTTATAAAATTTGTAGCCTATTACATTTCCAGTTTGCCTTCCCAACATGATTTATGTTTAATATAAATTTCACATTTGATCTCTACTTCATAATGTTTAATTTCCTTTGTGGAAGAAATGAACCGAATGCTTTAGGCCTACAGAAGTTTTGATGTTTTAAGGATCAGGATAAGCTCATCTAGAAATCCTAAGAGGTGTTTGTCAAGAAATGCTTGAGTTTTGATGTTGAATGTGTCTTCCAGGTGAACTTCACAGTCGACCAGATCCGTGCCATCATGGACAAGAAGTCCAACATCCGAAACATGTCCGTGATTGCGCACGTGGATCATGGGAAATCTACACTGACCGACTCTCTGGTGTCTAAGGCTGGAATCATCGCTTCGGCCCGCGCCGGAGAGACCCGCTTCACTGACACGCGCAAAGATGAACAAGAGCGCTGCATCACCATCAAATCCACGTAAGACGCCTGCAAATAAAATGTATATATAAACATTATCATGCACAACTAAACCTGGAAATATCAGGCAAATTTATAAAATGACAAGTCTGAGTAAATGCAATTTAGTGGATGATGTTCACTTTTCCTGTTCGACTAAACTTAGAAATATAATATTAAATAGAATATTGCATGTGACTAACTTTGGGATTTTCAAAGTTTCAAGTTTGATAGGAAAAATATTTCATGCATTACTGTATCTGGAAATATCAGGCTGTTTTAAATTTGCAAGCCATTGAAATTGCAATTAAATAGATGTTTGTGGTATAACAAATTAATGTAAATAAAATGCTCTTAAGTAGATATGAACATCATGCATGACTAAATCTGGAAATATCTGGCAGTTAAAATGGCAGTCCTGTAAATAAAATAAAAAAATGCAGTTAAATGGATTATAATCTTTATAGTACATATAAATTATGTTCAGTAGGGTGTGTGCTTTTTTTTTTTTTTTTTTTTTTTAGTGCTTCATAGTGTTTAGTCATGATTTCATACACTGGAGGATTTTGTTAGGGGTGGAACAATGTATTGCAAAACAAACATGTCATTTATAATCCACCTGAATGAAAGTTTAGATAGTTTAGCATTGCATAAGGTAAAACCAGGAGGTCATGGATGTGAGGTTCCATGTTCATAAATTATAAAACTAAATGCATTATTCAATAAAATACAATGTTTTGAGTGCTAACAGTTATTTACTATGCATTGTCTTGTTCGTTTTCTTTATTGCTCATAGAAAAATCTATTTTGTTGTAACTAACGTAACATTCATAGTAGGCCAAAACAGCCAATCATCTATGACCTGCTCACTAGAACAAAGTGGAGTGTCTGCTGTATGAAGAGTTAGTTGTTGATTTCCCTGTCATGGCTGTTTCTCAGTGCTATCTCCATGTACTACGAGCTGGCTGATAACGACCTGGCCTTCATTAAGCAGTGTAAGGATGGATCCGGTTTCCTCATTAACCTGATCGACTCTCCTGGCCACGTGGACTTCTCCTCCGAGGTCACGGCTGCTCTGCGTGTCACCGATGGAGCTCTGGTTGTGGTGGACTGTGTCTCTGGTAAACCTCTATTATTATTATTATTATTGTTTTTTACTACTATGGTTTTACATCAAAGTGTTGTTTATTGGTCTGAAGTCAAATTAACAATTTTTAATTGTACCAAAAGTCTATAAATAAGTTTTCCATCGCTCTATGGTTTGTTAGAAGGACAATATTTGTTTGAGATATAACTATTTGAAAATCTGGAATCTGAGGACGCAAGAAAAAAAATCTGAATATATTGAGAAGTCATCTTTAAAGTTGTTCAAAATGAAGTTTTTAGCAATGCATATTACTAATCCAACATTAAGTTTTGATATATTTACAGTAGGTAATTTACAATTTACAATTATTAATTTGCAAATGAGTTAAGCTATTGACAATGAATGTTCTTAATGTTTTCATGTTGCAAATTCAACTGTTTCTGTCCGTCTTAAAACATCCTAAATTGCTCTTTCATAAACTAAGCTCTTAAATTTAAGCAATTCATGAAGTTGATTATGATTTTACTGTGTTTGTCTTGTTTCCCAGTATAGAAATCTAATCGTTCTTAAATTAAGAACCATTTAATTGAGATGCAAAATGAAGAAAGCTTATTTGATGACCATTTTGCACTATATTTGTTTATGCTTTAATCATGAACTCACTAGCTTTAAATGACTGTTTCTCCTTGGTCTTTAATTGAACTTCATGATGCCAGTAGTAGTCCGGGTTTATGTGAAGAGAATGTGCTTAAGTTTGTCTCCTTCATCTGACTGCATGTTAACTGTGTCTCCTGCTCAGGTGTGTGTGTTCAGACAGAAACGGTGCTGAGACAGGCCATCGCCGAGCGCATTAAGCCCGTGCTGATGATGAATAAGATGGACCGTGCCCTGCTGGAGCTGCAGCTGGAGCCCGAGGAGCTGTTCCAAACCTTCCAGCGCATCGTGGAGAACGTCAACGTCATCATCTCCACCTACGGAGAGGACGAGGGTGGACCTATGGGAAACATCATGGTGAGAACACGCTTTCATTCAGTAATGGATGAAGTGTTTCAATGCACCGTGTGGTCTGTGAGGAGAAACCATGCACCACTCTGATGAGCTGATGAGCAACAACCAGAATATCTGAGACCTGCGCTGATCTGTTAGTGAGCTGTAACCCTCATGATATCAGTTCCTTTAGCTTGTGCTCCTCTGTTTCTCTCAGATCGATCCAGTGATCGGTACCGTGGGTTTTGGATCTGGTCTTCACGGCTGGGCTTTCACTCTGAAGCAGTTTGCAGAGATGTATGTGGCCAAGTTTGCTGCTAAAGGCGAAGGTCAGCTGAGCCCAGCTGAACGCTGTAAGAAAGTGGAGGACATGATGAAGAAGCTCTGGGGTGACAGGTGAGATTCAGATCCATAGACGAGTGTGTAAACATGAAGCTCCTTTGTGCTGTATTTTCAGCATCATTCCTCCAGTCTTCAGTGTCACATGATCTTCAGAAATCAGAATAATGATTCCAGAAACGTTTCTGATTACCTGAAACTGTTATAAACTCGTGCAGGTATTTTGATCCAGCCACCGGTAAATTCAGCAAGTCTGCCAACGGCCCTGATGGAAAGAAACTGCCCCGCACCTTCGCCCAGCTCATCCTGGATCCCATCTTCAAGGTACCTTAAAGAGCCTCAAATCATAGTACAGATCTCCTGTTGATCCACCGGTGATCACACCTCACTTCCTCCATCTCTAGGTGTTCGATGCCATCATGAACTTCAAGAAGGACGAAGCTGCCAAGCTGATCGAGAAGCTGGACATCAAGCTGGACACCGAAGACAAGGATAAGGAAGGCAAGCCGCTGCTGAAGGCTGTGATGCGTCGCTGGCTGCCCGCCGGAGAAGCTCTGCTTCAGATGATCACCATCCACCTGCCGTCTCCCGTCACAGCCCAGAAGTACCGCTGCGAGCTGCTTTACGAAGGGCCAGGAGATGATGAAGCTGCTATGGGTATGATGCACTCATGTTCTTGTCTACTTTGCTGTATTTGAAGTGTCTGACTGTTGTCTTGTGTTCTGCGCAGGTATCAAGAACTGCGATCCTAAAGCTCCCCTCATGATGTACATCTCAAAGATGGTGCCGACCACAGATAAGGGGCGTTTCTACGCTTTCGGCCGTGTGTTTTCTGGCATCGTGTCCACTGGGCAGAAAGTGCGAATCATGGGACCAAACTTCAGCCCTGGGAAGAAGGAAGATCTTTACCTGAAACCCATCCAGAGGTGTGCAGCGCTTCTGACTCATTAACACTAGAGATGCACTGAAATTACTTCATTTAGCCCAAAATAGTAGTAATAGTTTACATTTATTCATTTAGCAGACGCTTTTATCCAAAGCGACTTACAGATGAAGACAGTGGAAGCAATCAAAAACAACAAAAAGAGCAATGATATATAAGTGCTATAACAAGTCTCAGTTAGGTTAACACAGTACACGTAGCATGGGGTTTTAAATAATATAATAAAAAGAAAATGGATAGAATAAAAAAAGAATGGAGCAAACTAGTTAGAGGTCTTTACACACACACACACACACAAAATTGCATAATAAATGAAAAGAAAAATAAAATACATAAAGATTAGATTGGTAGTTAGATTTTTTTTTATTTAAAGAATAGAAGTAGAATAGTGAGTGTTAAAGTTAGAGGGTCAAATAAAGATGGAAGAGATGTTTTAAGCTGATTCTTGAAGATGGCTAAGGACTCAGCTGCTCGGATTGAGTTGGGGAGTTCATTCCACCAGAAGGGAACATTTAATTTAAAAGTCTGTAAAAGTGACTTTGTGCTGCTTTGGGATGGGACAATCAAGCGACGTTCACTTGCAGAACGCAAGCTTCTAGAGGCACATGAGTCTGAAGTAATAAATTTAGGTAAATGGGTGCAGAGCCAGTGGTAGTTTTGTAGGCAAACATCAATGCCTTGAATTTTATGCGAGCAGCTATTAGAAGCCAGTGCAAATTGATGAACAGAGGTGTGACGTGTATTCTTTTTGGCTCATTAAAAATGAATCTTGCTGCCGCGTTCTGAATTAATTGTATGTAACAATGGGTTTTCTGGAATCACAAGCAGTTCTGTCTTGGCAAGGTTTAGTTGAAGGTGATGGTCCATCATCCAGGAAGAAATGTCTGTTAGACAAGCTGAGATGTGAATAGCTACCGTCGGATCATCAGGATGGAATGAGAGGTAGAGTTGAGTGTCATCAGCATAGCAGTGTATGAAAAGCCATATTTCTCAATGACAGAACATAATGATGCCATGTAGACAGAGAAGAGATGTGGTCCAAGAACTGAGCCCTGAGGCACCCCAGTAGTTAGATGTTGAGACTTTGACACCTCACCTCTCCAAGATACTTTGAAGGACCTATCTGATAGGTAAGACTCAAACCATTGAAGTGTGGTTCCTGAGATGCCATTTGCCAGTAGGGTTGATAGCAGGATCTGGTGACTAACTGTTTCTAAAGCAGTGGACAGATCAAGCAGGATAAGTACTGAAGATTTGGATTCCGCTCTTGTCAGTCTTAGAGCTTCAAGAACTGAGAGCAAGGCCGTCTCAGAATGTCCACTTCTGAAGCCAGATTGGTTGCTGTCAAGGAGATTGTTGTGTGAGAAATGTAGGGACTTGTTTGAACACCGCTCGTTCAAGTGTTTTTGCAATGAAAGGAAGAGAAACTGGTCTGTAGTTCTCTAAAAGAGATGGGTTGAGGTTGGGTTTCTTAAGTAGTGGAGTTATACGTGCCTGTCTAAATGATGAGGGAAAACACCAGTGTGGAGGGAAGTGTTGATGATGTGAGTGAGTGCAGGTACAACTGCAGGAGAAATGGCTTGAAGATGATATGGAATAGGATCAAGCGGGCAAGTAGTAGGGTGATTAGAAAGGATGAGTTTATATTCAAATATCAGACCCTTTTTTTTTTCTTTTTTTTTTTGAATTTTTTTTTTTTTTGAATTTTACTACAATCGGTTCATTCTATCTTAAAGCATTCTTTAGTAACACTTAAATGTAGGCTTTAAAAAAATAAAAATACAGAAGTGTGTAAACGTGTAATAGCGCCCCCAAGTGTATAACAGTGGAAACTCATCTTTGGCAGGGAAGTGTTTTCTTGTAAAAGACGAGAACTCGTCAGTGGCAAGGAAAGAGTTAAATGATTAAAACCAGGTCAGGAAACTGTGCACTACTTTTCTGATGCATAACGCTTCTCTATTCCAGGACCATTTTGATGATGGGCCGTTATGTGGAGCCCATCGAGGACGTGCCATGTGGTAACATCGTGGGTCTGGTTGGCGTGGACCAGTTTTTGGTGAAGACGGGGACCATCTCAACTTTCGAGCATGCCCACAACATGCGTGTGATGAAGTTCAGTGTCAGCCCTGTGGTCAGAGTTGCAGTGGAGGCCAAGAACCCCGCTGACCTTCCCAAACTGGTGGAGGGACTCAAACGCCTGGCCAAGTCTGACCCCATGGTGCAGTGCATCATCGAGGAGTCCGGAGAGCACATCATCGCCGGTGCTGGAGAACTGCATCTGGAAATCTGCCTTAAAGATCTGGAGGAGGACCACGCTTGCATCCCGCTGAAGGTCTGTGCATCAGTTTAGGGACTGATTTGTTTCCCCCTTGTTTTAGTTGATGTATGATGTGACCTGTGTATTTGGTTCTCCAACAGAAATCGGACCCCGTCGTGTCCTACAGGGAGACGGTCAGCGAAGAATCAAACCAGATGTGTTTGTCCAAGTCTCCTAACAAACACAACCGTCTGTACATGAAGGCCAGGCCGTTCCCAGATGGTCTTGCCGAAGACATTGACAAGGGCGACGTGACGTCCCGTCAGGAGCTCAAGGCTCGAGCACGCTACCTGGCCGACAAATACGAGTGGGAGGTCACCGAGGCCCGTAAGATCTGGTGCTTCGGCCCTGACGGAACTGGACCCAACCTCCTGATGGACGTGACCAAAGGAGTGCAGTACCTGAACGAGATCAAGGACAGCGTCGTGGCTGGCTTCCAGTGGGCCACTAAAGAGGTGAGATGTTTGGGGTTAACAGGGTTTGGTTTACTAGCCGTGCTCTTGATGTCCTGCTGGTCTGTGAGGAGAAATCATGCACCACTCTGAAGAAGTGATGGATAACACCTACCATTAATATCTGAGACCTCCACAGGAAATAGCCAATAGAAATTAGTTGTAATAGTAGTTTATTATGAATTTATTTTAATGCTTTTGATTAGATGTATAATACCAGTAACACAATTTTTTTTTTTTGTTGGATGTTGAATCAGTGTTGAGTCTCTTCAGTCCTCATGGTTGTGTTTCTGTGCTCAGGGTGTGCTGTGTGAAGAGAACATGCGTGCCGTCCGCTTCGACGTCCACGACGTGACCCTCCACACAGATGCCATCCACCGTGGTGGAGGTCAGATCATCCCCACGGCCCGCAGGGTGCTGTACGCCTGCCAGCTGACGGCCGAGCCCCGCCTCATGGAGCCCGTGTACCTGGTGGAGATCCAGGTGAGACTCCTCTTTCCTCTCGTGTGACTCCTCTTTATCATACGAGCGTCTCTCACCTGCGTCTCTCTTCCTCTCTCAGTGTCCAGAGCAGGTGGTCGGAGGCATCTACGGTGTGTTGAACAGGAAGAGAGGACACGTCTTCGAGGAGTCTCAGGTCATGGGAACACCTATGTTCGTCGTTAAAGCCTTTCTGCCCGTCAACGAGTCTTTCGGTTAGTATCAGTCTTCATCACATTTTCCTAGTCTCTATTAAACCATGTATGTCTGTGTCCAGTCTCTTAACATCTCTTGTGTGTAGGTTTCACCGCTGACCTGCGCTCTAACACCGGCGGTCAGGCCTTCCCTCAGTGTGTGTTCGATCACTGGCAGATCCTGCAGGGTGACCCCAAAGACCCCGCAACTAAACCCTACCAGGTCGTGGCCGAGACACGCAAGCGCAAGGGCCTGAAGGAGGGCATCCCGGCACTCGACAACTTCCTCGACAAGTTATAAATGGTCATTCCTTCCCTCTGCGCTCGCTTCCTCCCCTCAGAGTTCAGCGGAGGGACTGGACTGTACAGGGCACAAACACCACACCTTTATCACATTCTGACGGCAAATTCAAGTGGATTATGTAAATCTAACAAAGAAAATAAAAATGGAAAATCACTGGCCTGCTTGTGTGCTGTGCTTCATTGCCAGTGATGACATTTGTGTTTTCAATTTTATATTTCTAATTTAGTGTCTGTGCTAATGATCCAGTGCTGTAACTTAAGTCCAAATATTTCATGTAGTTTTTGAGCTCCGTAATTGTTCGTGATTATGTGAGATTTGTCAATCCATTATTTAAATAGTAACATCAGACCAGAAATTTTGAAAAGTTTGCTAGCATTAGCAATAAGCAAGTGACTACCCTGTCATTAGCACGATTAGCAAAGTTTTTATCATGATTAGCATGTTTGTTACCATGCGCCTAACATGTTTCTAACATGACTAGCATGCGAATACCATGTTGCTACCATTATTTTAGCATGATTAACATGTTTCTAGCATGATTAGCATGTCGCTAGCATGTTGTTAGCTTTTTCTAGCGTGTCTCAAGCATGATTAGCATGTTGCTAGCATGTTGTTAGCATGATTAACATGTTTGTTAGCATGATTTAAGCATGATTAGCATTTTTCTAGCATGTTAGCATGCGACTAGCATGTTGCTAGCATGATTTTACCATGATTAACATGTTGCTAGCATGATTAGCATATTGTTAGCATGTCGGTAGCATGATTTTAGCAAGATTAGCATGTTGCTATCTTGTTTCTAGCATGCCTAACATGCGACTAGCACGTTGCTAGCATTATACGCATTTTAGAATGATATAAGCATTTTAGAATTAGTATGTTGTTAGCATGTTTCTAGTGTGACTAGCATGTTGTTAGCATGATTTTAGTATGATTAGCATGTTGCTAGCATGATTTTAGCATGATTAGCATGTTGTTAGGATAGATAAGAAATATTGGACAGATAGATAGAAACAGTCATAGATAGATAGAAACAGATGGATAGAAATAGTCATTGATAGATAGATAAATTAGTTAGAGTTTGAATGAGTTTAAAATGATTAGCATGGAAGCTTGATTCAGGATTTGGAGCTTGGGTCATCTGAACATCCTGTCAATGAAAGTCTATGGGAAGAAAAAAACTATCCCCCCTAAAATGTTTAAATTCGACCACTGTATAAATAAATTTTAATATATAATATTAATATACATATAAATTAAATTACAATAAAGATTAAAAGCTTAATAATTTATTTTAAGTAACGTTTCCCTGGGGTCCACAGTTTATAAAAACGTAGTACTGGGGATTTAGCTGTTTGCTTTACACCTCGATCTAACCTGTTTTTTTTAATGCTTAGCTTAGCTCTCACTATATATTATAATAGTTTATATCATATTTTTTGTAACATTGTATAGGTATTAGCCTACTTATTTATGAAACTGTATGAAAATAGACGTTTAGATTATAGTTCAGGTTTATTTTGTATTATTTTTTACAAAATATATATATATATTTTTTTTTAAATATCTCAGTATAGCCTAGTGAAAAAGAAAAAAAGTTAACCATGCATTCAAAAATTTGCAATAGGCAATTATTTCATTTTATTTAAATGTCCACATTTTTGAATATTTAAATATTATATTTAAATATTCTCTTATATGTAATATAGAAGTCACTTCAATTATAATATTCGGTCCCTACATGAAGAGAGAGTCGGTGGTCTGCTGCGTGAGGAAAGTGAGTCTCCGGCTGCGCAAAGTGAGTCGTTCACTGAGGAAAGTAAGTCGTTCGCTGCGTGAGTCATTCGGTGCGGAAAGTGAATGGAAGTATGGTGCGGGTCTCTTTGACGCTGCAGGGAGCTCGTATGGGTCGATATTTTGGATGCCTGAGAGCTTCTTCCAAATACCACTATTTTGCACTTGGTGTAACCTAAAAATAACTGTATTACATTGTTCCTGATTGTTCCATATGTATCGTGTGAGGTTACTGGATCAGTTTTTAACGCAACAGTAACTTCCAGGCGTGGTAAAACAATGCAGAATTGCGAGAATCTCCTCTACTGCCGAGTTAACAACACACGTAAACAATCATCTTTCGCCGCAGAGCTCCTCGGCGCGTTGTGTTAGTGAGTCACGTGACGACATAACAACGAATCACACCAGAGCAGCAGGAAGGGGACGAGTAGCAAAGTGGGCCAGCCCGGAGACCTCCTAGTGGGAGGAGCTTTTGCCGCTAGTGGGCAGGACTTTACAAATGGGCGGGGTTTAAGCCGGGGTGAGCGCGAATGAGGATGGCATGAATTAGCGATACTAATGAAAAACAGATTTATGGTTTTCATTTGTTTAAATTTACATTAACAAGTGGTTGTTATATAATTTTGTGACAACTGCAAACATTCAAGTATATTAAATGATATTAATTTATAATTTTATCAGTATCAAGAAAATTAATGTGTAATTTAGAGCAATAAAATGTTTACTGAATGTTGTTTGTCTTTAATCTTTTTCTTTAATGCAAGTTTGAAATCTGAGGGTGAATTATATTGTGTAGATTGTTGCAACTACGTGGCTCTAGGTGAAGCAACATTACAAAAGGCCACACGTGGAAGTACATTTTACAAATAAACATTTAATAAAAAAAGAAAAAAAAATCAAAATAGTTATACAAGAATGAATTAAAAAAAACATTCCGAGACTTCAAGCTGCGGTAGGGAACTTTTGACTCTCTAGCGGTTAATAAACAGAACTGCTTGCGTCTTGCGGAAGAACATCGTAGCCGGAACTACTTCTCTCTGTTTATGTCTATGAAGAATCACAAAGGTACTGGGTTACTCCGCCGTGGTATCCCCGAAGCAATCTAAAATAGTCCGAATATAAACACTTATTAAAGGTGCACCCTAGTGATTCAGGGCAAGCTAAAAACACGGTTTGGAAAATGGATTCATGGTGTACTCGCTTATTATATACATTTTTCTACATTTTGAACACAAACAAAGTCACGGACCGCAGCTCTGATTGGTTGTTTCTTACCGGGAGCGATGGAGTTTCTGCAAATGGCAATAGGACACTGGGAGGAGCCAGAGGAGCTTGATTTTTTCACAGATTATCTGTCTCATATTCTACTGTCAGAACATAATGACAGGTTTAATAAATATGTAAAAATATATATTTTTTTAAAGTTCCCTACAGTACCTTTAAGAGGAAATATTAATTGTACTTAAGTCCAATTTAAGACAATCCTTTGCCCATCTCCTTTTTATCACCAACTCAATCACAGGTAACGCTCCACACCATTCAAGACTCAAGTTTTATTTGTTATATGACATACAAAAAGCGGTGAAATGTAGGTCTGGCATACTCTTTTTAGACTGTGCAAAAAATAAGAGAACATTAGATCCAAATAATGAAACAACAGGGGAAAACAATGATTTTTTTTTTGGAGATAATTAAATACAAATAATGAAATATACAAATTATTTTAAACTACTACACAGATGATTTGTAGAGATGTAAACAATGTGCAGTGAGGAGGAGTTGCATAGTTAGGTTGTGTCAAAAAAGTGCAGTGAGTTATTGGGTAGCCCTAAACAACCAGTCTATAAAGTTCAGTGGGTTTAATGTCCATGTTTAGTAGTCTGATAACATGAGGGAAGAAACTCCTCCTGAGCCTCTCCGTTTTTGCCATCAGACTGCAGAAGGGTCTGCCTGACTGTAGCAGATGAAACAGTGGATTTCCAGGGTGTGTGGAGTCTTTGAGTATCTTAACAGCCCTAGATTTACATCTTCTGGTGTGGATGTCATGTAGAGAGGAGAGAGATGTTCTGGAGATGTGCTCAGCTACTCTTTGCAGGGCATTTGCAGGTATTTGAAGCTGCTCACTCTCTCACACTGGGGTCCCGTTATTGATGATTGGGGTAGATCCACTGCTGCCTCAAATAGAAAAAGAGTTATTGTACAATATTATTACAATTTACAATATTACTGTTTCTACTGCATTTCTGAGCAAATAAATGAAGGCCTGGTGAGCATCAGACTTCAAAACCATTACAAAATCTGTTCAACCCCAAATTGTCCTGTAGAACAGATATTTAAGGAACCTGAGGTTTTAACCTGCTTGATTTTTTATCAGCATTGGAACACTTTGCTGCTGCTTTCACTATGGATTATATTTTTACTGGAATGAAGTGTCATTAGTCACTAAACATTCAGTCCAATGACATCGTAAAATAATTCACTGTTGACAAGTTAACATTAACTAAAGTACAATGCACATTTATGTGAGACGTCCACAGAAAGTAATGTCATTTACATTCCAACATTTGTCATTTAGGACAGTCTCTGACCATACCCCTAGAGCAATTTTAGGGACAAGCGCTGTTGCAAATGTCCACCTTTAACGTATGAACATAATTTATCCACACAAAGACCCACACACACACACACACACACACACTTTAGTCAAAAATCTTCAGACACAATAAATTACACATCTTGATGCATAGAAAAAAAGAAAAGAAAAAAAGCTTACAGGAAAGTGATCCTTTGGGTTTGCAGAGAGAGGCGGTAACCAGGTCACTGAAATGTAACTTCTGGCCACCCAGACTTGAACTTTCTGTAACAGAAAGTTTAAACATAATGTTTTTGTTTGTTTGTGTTTCCTACAATGACAACATTAATTCTACACCTCATACTGTTGATATGTAATGCATTCACAGCTTGCATTAACCCCATGACATTAAATAAACCAATCAAAAGACTCTGGAGGTTTGTACCGCCCACTTGGAGCTGAAGTCCCGCCCATTTGGAGCTGGCTCCGACCTCCGTTTATACCAGGATGTGAAAGCAGTGTTTGTTCAGGATTATAGAAGTAGAAGACACGAGCAAAGTATAATGAACGCAGAGGAGAGATATGTAAATTAAAATATTGATTCAATTACAACTGTATCCATCCGATACCAATACCAGGGTTGGCATCGATACTATCGATATTTAGATCGATCCGCCCACCCCTAACATCTGCCACAATGGTACGTATAAGACATATTATTATTTATTTTTAAACTCCATATCCTGCTATTTTGATTCCAGTACTAGTTTCTTATGTTTTCTCTTTGTTTGTGACGGACTTTGTGCGGTTTTAGTCACCTCGCCGGTCTGTTTAACGGCAGGTGTCAGGTGTGTTAGCACCGGCTTACCGCGGTCACGTGTTGCTGTCGTTCCCGCACGCGCGGTCTAATCAGCGTGCACACATCACATGTTTTGTAGGACAACCCGGAAGTTTGGTCTTCTAAGCGAACAACCATAGACGAAGCTAGCGACCCGGGAGAGACACTTCCTCAAACTTTATAAAAAAAAAAAAACACGCTCGCTCTTAATGATTTGCGCTGTGTATGAACACTTGTCCACTTTTCCATGAGAATATTGCCTATTCGTTTTTTTTTTCTTTTTCTAAATGTTAATAAACAAAACTAATTTTGTTTATGTGAGTCTATGAGATTTTTTAAAATCTTTTAGTAATTTTTTATTTATTCGTTTATTTTGTTATTTTATAAAAATCTTAATATTATTTTCTTTGTGATTAAGATTATTATGCCTTATCATTGTGCCTCAAATAAACATTAAAGTTTATCTTTCACTGTATTATGTTTGATTGTATGTTTGCATACCATTTGCTAATTCGCCAGAAAAAATCTCAGAAGCACTAACGTTAGCTATGGTCGTATCAATTTCCATTAGATGCTGGTTTACTTACCGGTATTGTAAAGGCCAGCATGAGGGACAAGGTTTATCGAGTCTCGGAAAGTAAAACTAGGGAGGGATACCGTTAGAGGAGTTATAATAGTGTTCTATGTATTTTAGATAAGTATACAAACAATGTCTGAACAGGCATAACACAGTTAAATTCCAAACATTTAATATAATAGTTGTATATAATTACATATGTTGAATTGAAAGAGAATCGTCCAATAGCATCAACAAATGCTTATTATAATATAATATAAATAAACCATATATGTTCCCTGAATAAACCATATATACTCATTTTGTTCACATTTTCTATATATTTTTACCTGATAATCCACAAGCCTCAATTGAGAGCCAGTGTAGTAATTTTTATCTCGCATTCACATTACCGTGAGCTGACTGGAGTGTAATAGTATAAAAGTAGTATACAATAGTTTAACATTTATTTTTGGTATTTGTCAGACAGGCGACTTACAGTGCATTCAGGCTATACATATCAGCGTGTTCTCTGGGAATTGAACTCGCAAACTTTTGCACAGTTAATAAAATTTTCTAATAACTGAGCCACAGAAACCTTACAGAAAGAGTTGTAGTAAACTTCTTTATTTTCATAAAATAAGTAAACTGAAAACAAACTATATACTAATTGCAAAAACTGATAATGCACACAACAGGTCTCTACAAGGAAAAATTGCATATTTGCTACAATGGGTGGTTGAATATTTCAGGGAGTATGAATGATCTTCCAAAATTTGTCCAGTGGGAACATCGTTTGTGGATAAAATCAAAACAGGGACATTTTTTTCCCCCTGCAGGAAAATGACAGCTGCAGATGCGAGAATGGACACTGGGCTTCCGGTCAGCTCGTCTATGGATAAATTCAAAATAAGCAATATTAGTTTTATGGAAGTCACACGTCACGTAGCAGCGCTTCCGTGTCCAAACGCTCTATCAGTTACCACGAGAAAACAACAAAAGGTGCTAATATAAACTCACAATGTGATAGAATACTAGCGAAAACGTTGTAATCTTAACCTTTAACTCCATACCTTAACTTTCATAACTTTCAATAGATTAAATTGATTTGCCAAATTGCATCGACTGCTTAAAAAAACATAAAACACTAATGTTTCAGGAGTTTGGGACACATGGTTAATAAACAATATTTAAGATTAAGTTTTTTCAGAGCTTTGTTAGATGCCAGTGTTTTCTATCACAGATATGCAGGTGTTTGATTTAAAAAAGTTTCACTTTTAACAAACAATTTCTTATGATTTTGAATCTACATTTAACCTCAGAACGCTCTCAAAGTAAAAGAGTTAGATTGGGCTGTGCTTTAAAACTCAATTATAGTCTTAATTTAAGTAAAGGATTTCAAAGTTAACCCTTTGCATGCTTTAAATGTTTCAAAATGATTAAATATGAAATCAATTACTTTAATAAATGTAATTGAAATGCTTACTATTACATTTCCAGTTTGCCTTCCCAACACTATTTATGTTTAATATAAATTTCACATTTGATCTCTACTTCATAATGTTTAATTTCCTTTGTGGAAGAAATGAACCCAATGCTTTAGGCCTACAGAAGTTTTGATGTTTTAAGGATCAGGACAATCTCATCTAGAAATCCTAAGAGGTGTTTGTCAAGAAATGCTTGAGTTTTGATGTTGAATGTGTCTCTTCCAGGTGAACTTCACAGTCGACCAGATCCGTGCCATCATGGACAAGAAGTCCAACATCCGAAACATGTCCGTGATTGCGCACGTGGATCATGGGAAATCTACGCTGACCGACTCTCTGGTGTCTAAGGCTGGAATCATCGCTTCGGCCCGCGCCGGAGAGACCCGCTTCACTGACACGCGCAAAGATGAACAAGAGCGCTGCATCACCATCAAATCCACGTAAGACACCTGCAAATAAAATGTATATATAAACATTATCATGCACAACTAAACCTGGAAATATCAGGCAAATTTATAAAATGACAAGTCTGAGTAAATGCAATTTAATGGATGATGTCCATATTTCCTGCTCGACTGAACTTACAAATAGAATATTGCATGTGATTAACTTTGGGATTTTCAAAGTTTCAAGTCTGATAGGAATAATATTTATCATGCATTACTGTATCTGGAAATATCAGGCTGTTTTAATTTTAATTTGCAAGCCATTGAAATTGCAATTAAATAGATGTTTGTGGTATAACAAAAACTTTAATGCAAATAAAATGCTTTTAAGTAGATATAGACATCATGCATGACTAAATCTGGAAATATCTGGCAGTTAAAATGGCAGTCCTGTAAATAAATAAATGGATTATAATCTTTATAGTACATATAAATGATGTTCAGCAGGGTGTGTGCTTTTTTAGTGCTACATAGTGTTGAGTCATATTTTCATACACTTAAGAATATTTTGTTAGGGGTGGAACAATGTATTGCAAAACAAACATGTCATTTATAATCCACCTGAATGAAAGTTTAGATAGTTTAGCATTGCATAAGGTAAAACCAGGAGGTCGTGGATGTGAGGTTCCATGTTCATAAATTAGAAAACTAAAATGCATTATTCAATAAAATACAATGTTTTGAGTGCTTGTAGTGAAGGACAGAGTGCTAGCAGTTATTTACTATGCATTGTCTTGTTCGTTTTCTTTAAGTTCAAGTTCAAGTCTGCTTTATTGTCAATTCCTCCACATGTACAGTACATACATACAGAGAATTCGAAATTGCGTTACTCTCAGACCCCCGGGGCACACAAATAACATTAACATTAAAGCCTAAAAATCTAGATAAAAATATAAAATGTAGATGCAACTATACAATAAGGGAATGTTAAAAAAGACATATAATAAAATTAAAAATAAAGTTAAATAAAGCAGCGCAAAGCAAAAGGCAGATAGAGTGCAAATCAATGAAGTGAACAACAGTGCAGATAAAAGATTATTTATTGCAAAAACAAAGCTTATTAATTCTGATTAAAGTGGCAAAGGGCTCAAGAGCAGTTATTTTATTTAACTGACTGATGAGGTAGTGGAATGACGTCAGTTCCATGGAGAATGAGGTAGTGAGCAGACCAATGCTGCACAAAGTGACTGGTGCATGTCATCTTATATTAGTGGTGGGGGGAGTGTCATAGTTCAGTGGTGCCTGGGGCAGAAGAAGGGAGGGGGGAAAGTTTGGGAGTAAGTTCAGCTTCCTGACAGCCTGGTGGATGAAGATGTCCTTCAGTCTGCTGGTCCTGGCCTGGAGACTCTGCAGTCTCCTCCCTGATGGCAGCAGACTGAAGAAGCTGTGTGATGGGTGAGTGGGATCACCTGCGATGCAGAGGGCTTTGCGGATGAGACCGGTTCCATAAATGTCCTGGAGGGAGGGGAGAGAGACACCAATGATCTTCTCAGCCACTGTCACTATGCGTTGCAGAGTCTTTCGGCAGGACGCGTTGCAGGCGCCATACCACACAGTGATGCAGCTCGTCAGGAGGCTCTCGATGGTGCCTCTGTAGAAGGTGTACATGATGGGGGGCGGGGCTCTGGCTCTCCTCAGTTTGCGGAGGAAGTAGAGACGCTGCTGTGATTTCTTGGCCAGTGCTGCTGTGTTTTCAGTCAAGGAGAGGTCCTCTGTGATGTGCACACCCAGGAACTTGGTGCTGCTCACTCTCTCCAAAGTCACACTGTTGATGGGCAGAGGAACGTGCTGAGTGTGTGCTCTCCTGAAGTCAACAACAATCTCCTTTGTCTTCTCCACGTTCAGAGAGAGATTGTTGTCACTGCACCACCCGGACAGGCGGCTCACCTCGCTCCTGTAATTTGTCTCATCTTTGTTGCTAATGAGACCCACCACTGTCGTGTCATCTGCAAACTTAATGAAGAGGTTGGAGCTGTGTGACGGTGTGCAGTCATGGATCAGCAGAATGAAGAGGAGGGGGCTCAGCACACATCCTTGGGGGTCCCCAGTGTTCAGTGTGCTGGTGCTGGATGTGTTGCTGCTGACCCGTACTGCCTGAGGTCTTCCAGTCAGAAAGTCCAACAGCCAGTTGCACAGCGAAGTGTTGAGCCCCAGCTGAATCAGCTTGTAGATGAGCTGTTGAGGGATGATTGTGGTGAATGCTGAATTGAAGTCTATGAACAGCATTCTGACATATGAGTCCTTTTTGTCCAGATGTGTGAGTGCTGAGTGGAGGGTAGTGGCGATGGCATCATCATCGGTCGAGCGGTTGGAATGATATGCAAACTGGAAGGGGTCCAGGGAGGGGGGGAGGGCAGACCTGATGTGGTGCATGACTAGCCGTTCAAAGCACTTCATGAGGATGGGGGTAAGTGCAACAGGAAGGTAGTCATTGAAGCAGGATGGAGATGGCTTCTTCGGGACTGGAATGATGGTGGTAGTTTTAAAACATGTGGGAACAACAGCCTGTCTCAGTGAGATGTTGAAAATGTCTGTGAAGACATCAGTGAGTTCTGCTGCACAGTCTCTCAGTACACGCCCAGGGATGTTGTCTGGAGCCGGAGCTTTGCGTGCATTGATCCTACTGACGGATCTCCTCACGCTGTCTGGGGTCAGCGTCATCACATGGTCACCAGGAGGAGGTGGAGTCTTCTGTGCAGTGGTGCTGTTTTGTTGCTCAAAGCGAGCGAAGAAGGTGTTCAGCTCGTTCAGCAGAGAGATGTTGTCACAGGTCCGTGGTGGGGGCTTGTAGTCCGTAATGGTCTGTATCCCCTGCCACAGGTTCCTAGTGTCTCTGCTGTCGCTGAATTGATGAGCTATCCTCCTGGAGTGCTGTCTCTTAGCCTCTCTGATGCCGCGGGACAGGTTGGCCCTGGCTGTTCTCCGGTCCACCTCATCTCCAGCTCTGAAGGCAGCGTTCCGTGTCTTCAGAAGTCTGTAGACCTCCCCTGTCATTCACGGCTTCTGGTTGGTCCGGACAGTGATGGTTTTTGTGACCGTTACATCATCAATACACTTGGTGATGTAGGCAGTGACAGTCTCTGAGTACTCCTGGAGGTCAGTGGTGTTATTGCATGTGGCAGCCTGTGTTGAAGCATTCTTGAAGAACCTCTGATGATCCTTCTGGCCACACTTTAATCTGTTTGTAAACTGGTTTGGCGACTTTAACGAGTGGTCTGTATGCAGGCATTAGAATAACAGTGATGTTGTCTGAGGCTCTGAGGTGGGGGAGGGGGGAGGGCTTTGTAAGCTCCTCTCTGTGTGGTGTAAACAAAGTCCAAAATGTTATTTTCTTGTGTTGGAAAGTTAATGTGCTGGTGTATTTTTGGAAACACACTCTTTAGGTCAGCATGGTTGAAATACCCAGCTATGATGAGAAAAGCATCGGAGTTGTGCTGTCTGTTGCTCACTGATGTGCTGGTATAGTTCATTTAGTGCGTCGTTCCTGTTGCTGATGATGTTGAACGGGGCAATGAGCAGTATTGCAGTATATTCCCACGTCAGATAGAACGGCCGGCACTTAATAATCATAAACTCCACCAGGGGTGAGCATTGTTTGTTGATCACAACAGTATCGCGGCACTTTATTGCTCAAAGAAAAATCTATTTTGTTGTAACTAACATAACATTCATAGTAGGCCAAAACAGCCAATCATCTATGACCTGCTCACTAGAGTGTCTGCTTTACGAAGAGTTAGTTGTTGATTTCCCTTCCATGGCTGTTTCTCAGTGCTATCTCCATGTACTACGAGCTGGCTGATAACGACCTGGCCTTCATTAAGCAGTGTAAGGATGGATCCGGTTTCCTCATTAACCTGATTGATTCTCCTGGCCACGTGGACTTCTCCTCCGAGGTCACAGCTGCTCTGCGTGTCACCGATGGAGCTCTGGTTGTGGTGGACTGTGTCTCTGGTAAACCTCTTATTCGTTTAGTTTTTTTTCTACTGTGGTTATACATCGAAGTGTTGTTGATATTGGTCTGAAGTCAAATTAACAATTTTAAATTGTACCAAAAGTCTATAAATATAAATAAGCTTTCTATTGCTCTATAGTTCGTTAGAAGGACAATATTTGTCTGAGATATAACTATTTGAAAATCTGGAATCTGAGGATGCAAGAAAAAAAAAATCTAAATATTGAGAAATCATCTTTAAATTTGTTTAAAATGAAGTTTTTAGCAATGCATATTACTTAATTACTAAAATTAAGTTTTGATATATTTACAGTAGGACATTTACAAAATATCTAAATTGAACATGATCTTTTATTATTTTTGGCATTAAAAGAATTGTTGGCCATCCATTTTCATAATCTGAAAACACGTTTTATATTAATATGACTTTGCATCTTGAGTCTTTATAGATTTGAACTGTAAAGCAAGTCAGAAAAAGATTAAGAACAGCAATGCATAAAAACTTTCCATATTAGTTTGAAAATGAGTTAAGCTATTGACAAAATGAAGAAAGCTTATTTGATGACCATTTTGCACTATATTTGTTTATGCTTTAATCATGAACTCACTAGCTTTAAATGACTGTTTCTCCTTGGTCTTTAATTGAACTTCATGATGTCAGTACTAGTCCGGGTTTATGTGAAGAGAATCTGCTCAAGTTTTGTCACCTTCATCTGACTGCATGTTAACTGTGTCTCCTGCTCAGATGTGTGTGTTCAGACAGAAACGGTGCTGAGACAGGCCATCGCCGAGCGCATTAAGCCTGTGCTGATGATAAATAAGATGGACCGTGCCCTGCTGGAGCTGCAGCTGGAGCCCGAGGAGCTGTTCCAAACCTTCCAGCGCATCGTGGAGAACGTCAACGTCATCATCTCCACCTACGGAGAGGACAAGGGTGGACCTATGGGAAACATCATGGTGAGAACACGCTTTCATTCAGTAATAGATGAAGTGTTTAAATGCACCGTGTGGTCTGTGAGGAGAAACCATGCACCACTCTGATGAGCTGATGAGCAACTAACCAGAATATCTGAGACCTGCGCTGATCTATTAGTGAGCTGTAACCCTCATGATATCAGTTCCTTTAGCTTGTGCTTGTCACGCTGTCTAGTCTCTGTTTCCCTGGGTGTCCACTAGTGGGCTCACTTCCCCTTAGGCACTTCACCGTAGGCACTAGAATTCCTCTAGTCTGGTCTTGTCTTCACAGTAATTGCACTCCTGTTAATTGCACCAGGTGCAGGAACTTTATTGTCATTAGCCTCCCTATATATTCCAGTCTTTTCCTGTTGTTTGTATGGAGTCCTTACCCTTCGTGTGAACAGCTTTCTCGTCCCCCGAGATTCCTCCTGTCTGCTTGTCCTCCGAGTCATCTCGCATTCCGAGTTCCCTTTTCCTGTCCCTTTCATTTGTTTGTTTGTTTGGACTGGTTTTGAGCTTGGCTGTATCCGACTACGATTTGGATTACCATATTAAAATACCTGCAATTGGATCTCTCACTCTCCCTGTGTCTTTCTGGGTACACGATCGTCACAGAAGGACTCCATCCCAACAGATCCAGTGGTATGTCCTTTCATGTCTCCTCCCCAGCCAGTATGGTGGAACGGAGGGTGAAATACCTTAAGTTAACCACCGACCACAGTTGACCCTCCAGATTCGAGTCATATTCCCGTTGATCCTCCAGAGTTGAGTCAGGTTCCAGTTGACTATCCAGAGTCGAATCAGGTTCCTGTTGACCATCCAGAGTCGAGTCACATTCCAGTTGACTATCCAGAGTCGAGTCAGATTCCTGTTGACCCTCCAGAGTCGAGTCAGGTGCCCGTCGAATTTCCAGAGTTGAGTCAGGTTCCGGTTGACCCTCCAGAGTCGAGTCAGGTGCATGTGGTCCCTCCAGAGTCAGGGTTAGTCACCGTTGACCTTCCAGAGTCAGGGTTAGTCACCATTGACCCTCCAGAGTCAGGGCTAGTCACTTTTGACCCTCCAGAGTAAGGGCTAGTCACTTTTGACCCTCCAGAGTCGGGGCTAGTTACCGTTGACCTTCCAGAGTCAAGTCAGGTCACTGGTGATCTTCACGGACAGAGTCAAGTCACTGGTGATCTTCAAGGACAGAGTCAAGTCACTGGTGATCTTCAAGAACCGAGTCAAGTCACTGGTGACCTTCAAGGACCGAGTCAAGTCACTGGTGATCTTCAAGGACCAAGTCAAGTCACCGGGGTTCTTCATGGGAGAATTCAAGTCACTGGTGATCTTCAAGGACCAAGTCAAGTCACCGGGGTTCTTCATGGGAGAATTCAAGTCACTGGTGATCTTCAAGGACCAAGTCAAGTCACCGGGGTTCTTCATGGGAGAATTCAAGTCACTGGTGATCTTCAAGGACCAAGTCAAGTCACCGGGGTTCTTCATGGGAGAATTCAAGTCACTGGTGATCTTCAAGGACCAAGTCAAGTCACCGGGGTTCTTCATGGGAGAATTCAAGTCACTGGTGATCTTCAAGGACCAAGTCAAGTCACTGGTGATCTTCAAGGACCGAGTCAAGTCACCGGGGTTCTTCATGGGAGAATTCAAGTCACTGGTGATCTTCAAGGACCAAGTCAAGTCACCGGTGATCTTCAAGGACCGAGTCAAGTCACCGGGGTTCTTCATGGGAGAATTCAAGTCACTGGTGATCTTCATGAACAATGGCAAGTCACCATTGATCTTCATGAACAAATACAAGTCACCAATAATCTTCATGAGCAGAGTCAAGTCAGCACTGATCTTCTGGAATCCAGTATAAACACCATGGGATTACCAGAGTCTCGTCACTCCTCTGTGGAATTACCAGAGCCTCTCCACGTCTCTAATGAACTACCAGAACCGTTCCACGTCTCTGCTGAACTACCAGAGTCTCTCCTCGCCTCTGCGGAACATCCAGAGACTCATCATGTCTCAGTCGATCTCTCTGAGCACCCGACTGTTCCTGTTGTGGCCACGGAGGCTACCCTTAACATGTTCATGTTCTATGTTTCTGACTTGCCCAACCAGACTTGTCCTCTGCTCTGCCCTGGGGGGCGTCCGTCCTGACCACACGGTTGTGGTGGTCTTCTGCTCCACCCTGGGGGGCTTCTGGTTCGGCCGCATGGTTGTGGTGGTCTTCTGCTCCGCCCTGGGGGACTCCGAGCTCGACCATACGGACTTGGTGGTCTTCTGCTCTGCCCTGGGGGGCACCCGTTCCGACCACACGGTTGTGGTGGTCTTCTGCTCGTCCTAGGGGGTTTCCGCCCTGACCACATGGTTATGGTGGTCTTCTGTTCCGCACTGGGGGGCGTCCGTCCCGACCACACGGTTATGGTGGTCTTCTGCTCGTCCTAGGGGGTTTCCGCCCTGACCACATGGTTGTGGTGGTCTTCTGCTCTGCCCTGGGGGGCGTCCGTCCCGACCACGTGGTTATGGTGGTCTTCTGCTCCGCCCTGGTGGGCATCACGTGATGTCCTTCTTGGACTTGTGTTTTTGTGTTTCTTTTTTTGTTGTTTTTCTGTCTGTCTTTCTTTCTGTTTCCTCCTCTGGACCTGGCCCTCCGTCCTTCCCCCTGATCCTCTGCTGGTCCACCTCCCTCCTGGGTTTCTTGTCTGTGTCTTTCGTTCTTTTTCTCTCTAAGGACCTGGCCCTTCGTCCCTCCCCCTGATCCTCCACCGGTCCACCTCATTCCTGGGTTTCTTGTCTGTGTCTTTCGTTCTGTTTCCCTCTAAGGACCTGGCCCTCCATCCCTCCCCCTGATCCTCCGCTGATCCACCACCCTCCAGGACTCCTTGTTTTGTGTTGCACTTCTCTTGTCTCTGTTTCCCAATTTTACCTGGTTGTCTTGTCGCTGTTTCCCCATGCTACCTGGTCCTCTTGTCTCTGTTTTACCATTTTATCTGGCCACCCCCCCCCCCAATCATCCTCCGACTCTATTGTCATTAGCCTCCCTATATATTCCAGTCTTTTCCTGTTGTCTGTATGGAGTCCTTACCCTTCGTGTGTCCAGCTTTCTCGTCCCTTGAGATTCCTCCTGTCTGCTCGTCCTCCGAGTCATCTCTCATTCAGAGTTCCCTTTTCCTATTTGGTTCTTTTTTTGGACTGTCTTTTTTGGTTTTGACCCTTGGCTGTATTAGACTAGGATTTGGATTATCATATTAAAATACCTGCAATTGGATCTCTCACTCTCCCTGTGTCTTTCTGGGTGCACGATCGTCACAGTGCTCCTCTCTTTCTCTCAGATCGATCCAGTGATCGGTACCGTGGGTTTTGGATCTGGTCTTCACGGCTGGGCTTTCACTCTGAAGCAGTTTGCGGAGGTGTATGTGGTCAAGTTTGCTGCTAAAGGCGAAGGTCAGCTGAGCCCAGCTGAACGCTGTAAGAAAGTGGAGAACATGATGAAGAAGCTCTGGGGTGACAGGTGAGATTCAGATCCATAAACAAGTGTGTAAACATGAAGCTCCTTTGTGCATAATTGGCAATTTAAATATCTTCTAGCTTATACACTTCCATTAGAATATTTTTAAAGTCTCTTCTGCTCACCAAGTATTTTTGATACAGCTGTATTTTCAGCATCATTTCTCCAGTCTCCATTTCTCACATGATCTCCAGAAACCATTTTAATGCTTCAAGAAACATTTCTCATTATCTTAAACCGTTATATAAACTATTTTTTTGTAAACCGTGATGCATAATTTTTTTTAAGGATTCCTTTAATGGGGGCAAAGGGCATTTTATTTGAAATAAGTTTACTTTCGATCAATTTAATGCACTTTTAATGAATAAAAGTATGCATACGAAGGCGTTTATAGGTTGATCTGTTGTCTTAAGGTTATTTGACTTGCACTATAAACATCTGCATGAACAGTAGAGTAAAAACGGAAAGCTATCTGTCAGCTATTACTCATTCTCTGCTGCTCGTGCAGGTATTTTGACCCAGCCACTGGTGAATTCAGCAATTCTGCCAACGGCCCCGATGGAGAAAAACTGCCCCGCACCTTCACCCAGCTCATCCTGGACCCCATCTTCAAGGTACCCCATCTTCAGCCTCAAACACTAGTGCAGGTCTCCTTCGGATCCACCGGTGATCACACCTCACTTCCTCCATCTCTAGGTGTTCGATGCCATCATGAACTTCAAGAAGGATGAAGCCGCCAAGCTGATTGAGAAGCTGGACATCAAGCTGGACACCGAGGACAAGGATAAGGAAGGCAAGCCGCTGCTGAAGGCTGTGATGCGTCGCTGGCTGCCCGCCGGAGAAGCTCTGCTTCAGATGATCACCATCCACCTGCCGTCTCCCGTCACGGCCCAGAAGTACCGCTGCGAGCTGCTTTACAAAGGGCCAGGAGATGATGAAGCTGCAATGGGTACGATGCACTAATTTTCTTGTGTCTACTTTGCTGTATTTGAAGTGTCTGACTCAGGGTCTCCGCAGGGTTGTAACCTTGGGAGTGTGTGTGTCTCTATTTCTCTTTCTCTCGCTCTCATGCAGTGGTGACGCGTTCATATAAACGGCACCTAAACGCTGTAAAAAATATTATGACATTTTCATTGTTTATTAATAATAAAGTTAATAAGATAATAATAATAATAAAGTTTTTCTGTGTCAGCTGCAGAGATGAAGTTGACACCGACTCGCGATCTTCGCAGTAGTGAACGTGCCGGAGAAAAATGCATTTCTTACGGATTAGACTATAGCCTACTTTTAGTTTTGAATGTTCCGTTTAAAAGTAGAAATTTCAAGCTTTTTGTAGATAATAGATATAGGATATTTCTAATGTGTTTAGGTCTGTGAGGCGAGTAGCCTAGGCTACCTATACGCTGAGTTTCAGTTCATGTCTGAACGTGTTGTGATTATACAAAATAATGAAACATGGATTAAAATCAAGATAAAATGAATACCAAACGAAATTAGTTTCAAAGGGAGGCTTTCGGAATGACGTCACGCGATGTGTACGTTGGGCGGTTCAAGCTGGTAGCTTGGAGGCAAACCTCTGCTCCGCGAGTTTACAAAGTAAATATGGGCAAGTGCAAGTTTTCGGATCTCTGGCTGGAGGACGCACAGTTTAAAGACTGGCTTAGGCCAGTAGATGGAAACAGCTGAGAAGCTTTTTGCAACGTTTGCAAGAAAATGATAAATATTACTTGAATGGGAGTGAAGGCACTTAATTCCCACAGGGAGTCTACTAGCCACCAAGCCAGGATGCGGGGACGTAACACCCAGCTACCGCTGTCGCTGTTTTGCGCCGGACCAACGGCTACATTGACGCCATCAACCTCCACTGCTCCCTCAACCTTTCCTGCTCGCTCCTCGCAGTCCACTGCCAGTAATCCTACCACCAGCATACAGACGATCTGCACCACCACCGTTACGCTACAGGCTGAAGTACCATGGTGTTTAGACTTGGCAGTGAAACACCACTCGTTCAAGTCCAATGATGGCATAGGAAAGCTGTTTAGCATGATGTTCCCGGATTCCCAAATCGCCAAATCATTCGCTTTGGCCAAAGACAAGACCAGCTACATGACCAAATTTGGCATCGCCCCCTATTTTAAGAAGCAACTGGTTGAAGCTATAAATCATACCGGACCATACGTACTTATGTTTGATGAGAGTCTGAATGAATTGTCAAAGACAAAACAAATGGACATACACATTCGTTTTTTGGAGGATGGCTGTGTCTGCTCAAGGTATTTTGGCTCACAATTTCTGGGACATGGAAGAGCTGAGGATCTGTTGCAGCACATCAAAGTAAGTTTATTTTTATATACTTATTGGTTAGGGGCAGTGTTGGGCAGTAGCGGCATTCCAAACAGCGCCGTTACTAGTTTACCTACATTTCTCAGTAGCGTCGCTATTTTCTACATCAAGTAGCTTTTCAGAAGTGAAACTATTTTACTGATTAAGTATGGTAGCATTCACAGAAGCTACATTTCCCAGCAGAGTTTCTGCTGCGGGGCAGCCCATTGACATGGGTGTTCCTTAAATTAATAAATAATTATTATATTAATTAATTATTTAATTAATAATGTTCCTTAATAGGCACTCCTGGGCAAACCAGGAACCAAGATAGGGGAACACTCCGTACTCAGCCTGAGAAGAGAGTGTTTGCAGAGTCTGATTCAAATCATAAAGAAACTGCAAGAAAGGTCCCCGTTGAAATTCCCCATTGTAAGGCAGATTGCCTGCCTGGATCCCACAAAAAAGAAGGTCAAAGATCCAGAGTGGTGCATCGTACAGATGAAGGCATTAGTACAAACTTTCATCCAAACTTTCATCAATTGAGAATAAAGCCGACAAGTGTGCAGAGATGGCTGAGGGAAAGGCAGGAACAAAGATGCCTGAGCTTATCACAAAATCCAACTCTCTTCGAAGAAGGCACAAGGACAAAAAAGCAGAACTTCTCCAAGTGGAAAAATTGATCAAAGAAAATTTTCATTGTTTATTAATAATAAAGTTAATAAGATAATAATAATAATAAAGTTTTTCTGTGTCAGCTGCAGAGATGAAGTTGACACCGACTCGCGATCTTCGCAGTAGTGAACGTGCCGGAGAAAAATGCATTTCTTACGGATTAGACTATAGCCTACTTTTAGTTTTGAATGTTCCGTTTAAAAGTAGAAATTTCAAGCTTTTTGTAGATAATAGATATAGGATATTTCTAATGTGTTTAGGTCTGTGAGGCGAGTAGCCTAGGCTACCTATACGCTGAGTTTCAGTTCATGTCTGAACGTGTTGTGATTATACAAAATAATGAAACATGGATTAAAATCAAGATAAAATGAATACCAAACGAAATTAGTTTCAAAGGGAGGCTTTCGGAATGACGTCACGCGATGTGTACGTTGGGCGGTTCAAGCTGGTAGCTTGGAGGCAAACCTCTGCTCCGCGAGTTTACAAAGTAAATATGGGCAAGTGCAAGTTTTCGGATCTCTGGCTGGAGGACGCACAGTTTAAAGACTGGCTTAGGCCAGTAGATGGAAACAGCTGAGAAGCTTTTTGCAACGTTTGCAAGAAAATGATAAATATTACTTGAATGGGAGTGAAGGCACTTAATTCCCACAGGGAGTCTACTAGCCACCAAGCCAGGATGCGGGGACGTAACACCCAGCTACCGCTGTCGCTGTTTTGCGCCGGACCAACGGCTACATTGACGCCATCAACCTCCACTGCTCCCTCAACCTTGCCTGCTCGCTCCTCGCAGTCCACTGCCAGTAATCCTACCACCAGCATACAGACGATCTGCACCACCACCGTTACGCTACAGGCTGAAGTACCATGGTGTTTAGACTTGGCAGTGAAACACCACTCGTTCAAGTCCAATGATGGCATAGGAAAGCTGTTTAGCATGATGTTCCCGGATTCCCAAATCGCCAAATCATTCGCTTTGGCCAAAGACAAGACCAGCTACATGACCAAATTTGGCATCGCCCCCTATTTTAAGAAGCAACTGGTTGAAGCTATAAATCATACCGGACCATACGTACTTATGTTTGATGAGAGTCTGAATGAATCATTTCGCATTTCGCAAATCATTTGAATGTTCCGTTTAAAAGTAGAATTAGACTAAAGTCCGCACAGCTGAGACACTTGTCTGTCTCTCTCTCTCTCTGTGTGTGTGTGTGTGTGTGTGTTGGACAGTGCTTGGCTTGTGTCCAGTGCAGTGTTGAAGTTATTTGTTTATTAATGAAATACTTTTATTATAGTGTACAATTGCACTTTATTATTACACATTGTGTAGCTGTTCATTCTAAAGGTCCAGTCTGTCTTCTAATTTTTTTGTAATTGTTACTCTTTGACATATTGAGTAAATCCTATGGACCAAGGCCTGTTGTGTTATCTTGATTGATCCAAGTCCTATGGTAGAGTTCCCTCTTACTTGAATGTAGCTCACTCACTTGCCCTAACACACATGCACACTCACATACTGTCAAGTGTCTTTTAACTGTGAGGTGCTACACTTGAAAAGGACCAGACTTGGGATTTCACTCAGAAGAATATTTATTTTGATCAGTTGATGTAGCAATGTTGTAGGATCGGATGTAACCGGTGTAAAACCTTTAAATAAATAAAAGAATAAGAAAACACAAACATTTTAAATAATCAGGTATTTTTCCTAACACAGGAAAGGTCAAATGCATTTTACAGGCAACACAGCTTGGTCTTTTACTCTGCATTTTACAAGCAACACTATACCAATCTAAGCATTTGGTCTTAGTTATCAGTTTCTCTTTTTTAAACCATGCAGTAATTATTGTTAACAGTCACGTGCGGGCCGGCATACAGAGCGTGCACAGGGAAGGCGGCATGCAGGAGAAAGAAAATGACATGTTGAACCACAACACAGAAGATGTACACAGAAGACAGCCATACCTCCACCGGGTTAGCGCGACACCTCCCACTCGATCTTTTACGTGGCCATACCTGGAAAGATTGCACTCTCAAGTGGGCTGGTCTCCGACCTGATCCTTCCACCGGCATGAGGACCACAAGGTGCCAGACGTCCCAATGCAGAATGGTGCTCAACTCGCGATCTCTGGCACCCGGTTTTGGATTTCTCACCAAAATGCTGGAGCTTAGAGAGACCCTCACATAAACATCTCGAAGAACACTTCTGGAATCAGGATTAACGCCGACGACTCTTGCAAGTCTGAACTGCCCTCTCAGTGCGTTTTGGTCACAGAGCCAAATTATGTCTCCAACGACAACGTTCCTTTCAGCAGTATGCCACTTACTGCGAATGAACAGGTTCGGGCCAGCGAGTTGGCTCCAGAACTTCCAGAAATTGTTGACTTTAGTTTGTACTTCTTTGAGTCTTTCGAATGGATAAATGGTGTAGTCGACAGTTTTGAAGTCTCCTCTTTGTGTGGCTCGACCAAGTAACAGGTTGTTCGGCATGATGTACTGGATGTGCTTTTCTCGGCTCTGAACTCTGGCGTCGATGGGTCTCTCATTAGCAAGATTGGCAGATAGCTGAAGCACAGTCAGGAACTCACTTGAAGGTAAGGCCTTCCACATTGGTAAGACTTTGGAGGGCTCTTTTAGTGACTCTGACAGCAGCTTCGACGGCCCCGTTTCGGTGAGGTGAATCGGCCGGGAGGATTTTTCACGTCCAGGTGGTCTCATTTCTGGCAGCATACTCTTCAAGCGACTCTTTGTCCTGTTGATTCAGGTAAGTATACATTTCTTTTAGGACCGGTTTTGCTCCGACAAAACTTTTACCAGGATCAGACCAGATTTTCCGGGGATGGCCTCGGACAGTGGTGAACCTCTGATAGGTAAGCAGAAAGCTCTCTGTTGATAATATGTTTGCTAACTCTACATGGACAGCTCGGCTGGACATACAGCAAAATACGACACCCCATACTTTCATAGTTACTTTCTTCTTGACATCATCCATCACATAGTAAGGTCCAAATAGGTCAACAGACATGAACTCGAATGGTGCAGCAGGACTTGACCTCTCTTCAGGCAAGTTTCCCATTATCTGCTTGCAGGTTCTTGCTTTTGCTTTCCTGCAGAAGATACACTTGTCAACAACTTTTCGGGCAATAATTCTTCCTCTTATGACCCATGCCTTCCTTCTCATCAGCAATAGAGTTCCCGCCACTCCATCATGTCCCTCACTTTGTGCTTCTCTGGCTAGCAGGGTGGATAACCAAGCTTGGAATGGTAGAAGAGGAACAGCTCTGCGGTCATCTCCAAAGGTCTGGACTCTGCCACCACAAACCAGAAGTCCACTTGTCTGATCCCTGTAAACGACTAGTCTGTGTATTGTGGCACTTGGGAAATTGACACCCTCTTGAGCTGCTAGGCAAAGGTCTTGGAACACATCTCGTCTTTCGCTGACTGTAAGGACACCTGAGGATGTTACTGCCTCCCACTTTTCTTGGTCTCTGATCTTAGCACTCAGGAACTTTTTAGCTGCTCTCCAGATCCACGCCACAGTCCCGACCAACTTTCTCAGGTTGCTGAAGCACCTTTTATCGACGAGCTGTCGAATTGCTGATCCTGCTGGTCTTCTGGACTCTACCCGGGCTGGATCGTATGCTGGATCGTGTGATGGATCGTGTGCAGTCTTCAGGCGACTTCTGGTAAGTACTGCTACAAATGTCTTTTTCTGGATCTTTGTGACTTTGTCTCTGGTTTGGGCTGCAACGTCTTTAGCGGATTTCTTTGGCCACTCATCATCAGGAAGTTGGAGGAACTTTGCCACTGCCACTCGGAGTACTCAGTTAGGGCATCTGGATTGGCACCTCTGGTGATGATGTCTGCGAGGTTTGCTAGCCCTGGACGGTCTGACTATCGACAAGATAGTACCAAGACAGTGTCTCTGTCTGCAAATACGGCTCAGCACATCTCAGCTTTCACAGGATCGCCTCTGTGGTTGAGAGGGGTCAGCTTGGCTTTGGATTCAACCAGTCTCACAACAACACCATGGCTGCAGCTCCAGCGAAGATACATCACAGCGCCGTATGCGTTTTCGCTGCCATCAGAGAACGTGATGGCACTGGGCTTTATGCAGAGATCTGGTGGAGTCAGAGATCTGGCGAATCGAAGTTTGCTCAGGTCAGCATATTCTTTTAATAGCTTTATGGCGTCTTCTCTGAGACCTTCAGACAAGGCAGCGTCCCACGTGTCTTCTAAGCAGTACCTTACTTTGGCTTCTTGGAAAGCTCTCCTAACCAGAATGGCACCCTTTTGCTTGACAGGAGTCACAAGGCCGAGTGGGTCGTACAGGCCAGAAACTTGGCTTAGAAGCTCTCTTCTAGTGAGTGGAGCCGGAGTTTGATTTCTAACTTCTTCTCTTAGCAGGTTTTGACCAAGGCACATCTTCCTCCTTTTCTTTAAAAAGTTAACTGCAACCATGACATGAAGCTTGTCAACATCGACGGTGTAACCAAGGCCAAGGGCTTTGTTTTCATCTTCCAGCAGCTGGTTTGGCTCTGTTCTGGGCATTTCACTCGTGGGATCTTTCCTCCCACTTCGAAAAGAGTAGACCCAGGGCTTCATGTAGAATCCTCCAGCTTTCAGGATGTGCTCGGTGTTGGCTGTGAGGCATTTCAGATGGTCAAGCTCGTTGTGCGAAGTCAGAATGTCATCGACGTAGGCATCTTCTTCCAGCACACGTCTCTCTTCTTTGAAGTTTGCAGTCTCTCGCATGGCGACTTGGGCTATGCAACTGGCAGGTTTGTCTCCGATGTTAACTCTTGTGATGGCATAATCCTCTATTTAAGTATCTTCACTGTTACTTCACAGAAATCTGTGCAGGTGGACCTCTTGATCTTCCAGCCAGACGGAGTTATACATCTTGCGGATGTCACCAAGGGCAGCATAGACACCAGTTCAGAACCTCAGCAGGACAGCTCTGATCGGGTTCAGGACATCAGGACCTTTGATGAGGATGTTGTTTAGACTGAGACCTTTGTACTTTTGGCTGCTGTTCCACACTAGTCTGACTGGGGTGGAGACTGAGTGTGGATTTGGCGCGATGAGATGGTTAATTTAATTTAGTGCGACACATACACCTACAGAACCTCTCCTGGCTTTCTCTTTCTCACTCTCTCTGGTTCTCTATCTCTCCCTCCCAGTGTTGAAATTAAGTTATAATTGCCTCATTAAATTGTGATTAAATATTTTATTAATTCATTTTGGAAAGATATTTAATGTCTTTACTTGTCATTTTACTTAACACTTAACACTGCTACAGTTGAAGTTTGAAGCTGTGTTGGAAGTAAAAAAATTGTGATGGTAGTAAAATAGGTGGCAAAAAGGTAGTAAATTAAATTTAAGAATCTCTGTATAAACCCTGTGACTGTTGTCTTGTGTTCTGCGCAGGTATCAAGAACTGTGACCCTAAAGCTCCCCTCATGATGTACATCTCAAAGATGGTGCCGACCACAGATAAGGGGCGTTTCTACGCTTTCGGCCGTGTGTTTTCTGGCATCGTGTCCACTGGGCAGAAAGTGCGAATCATGGGACCAAACTTCAGCCCTGGGAAGGAGGAGGATCTTTACCTGACACCCATCCAGAGGTGTGCAGCGCTTCTGACTCATTAATACTAGAGATGCAATGGAATTACTTCATTTAGCCCAAAATAGTAGTAATAGTTTGTATTTAACCAGCACTTTATTTTATTTGCACATGGCTGTCTTCATGTGACCTGTGCTGACAAAATGAGTCACGATGAGCAAATTTACAAAAATTTGTTTTTGTGAAGTTTCCAAAGCAAAAGCACCTAGCAACTTACAATTTTCTCAACTTTCTTTATTAATATTAATTACCATTTTAATAAGCCACAATGTTCATTTACATTTACATTTAATCGTTTAGCAGACGCTTTTATCCAAAGCGACAAATGAGAACATTAGAAGCAGTCAGGTAGATGTTTCTTGAAAATGAGTAAAGACTCAGCTGTACAAATTAAGATTGGGAGGTCATTCCACCAGCTGGGCACAGTCCAGGAAGACGTCCGTGAGAGTGATTTTGAACTTCTTTGGGATGGCACCACAAGGCGTCGTTCACTTACAGAGCGCAAACTTCTGGAGGGCACATAAGATTTAACAAGAGAGTTTAGGTATGTTTGTGCCGTGCCAGTGGTCGTCTTGTAGGCAAGCATCAGTACCTTGAATTTGATGCGAGCGGCTACTGGTAGCCAGTGTAACCTGATGAGGAGAGGAGTAACATGAGCTTTTTTTGGCTCATTGAAGACAACCCTCACTGCTGCATTCTGGATCATTTGCAGAGGCTTGACAGTACATGCAGGAAGAGTCAGGAGAGCATTACAATAGTCCAGTCTGGAGAGAACAAGAGCTTGGACAAGAAGTTGGGTTGCTTGCTCTGACAGGAAGGGTCTAATCTTCCTAATGTTGTATAAGGCAAACCTGCAGGACCGGGTCGTTGTAGCAATGTGGTCTGTGAAGCTTAACTGATGATCCATCACAACTCCTAGGTTTCTGGCTGTCCTTGAAGGACTAATGGTTGATGAGCCCAGCTGTATAGAGAAGTTGTGATGAAGCAATGGGTTAGCTGGAATCACCAGGAGTTCTGTCTTCATAAGGTTAAGCTGAAGGTGATGGTCATTCATCCAACTAGAAATGTCACTCAGACAGGCTGAAATGCGAGCAGCTACCGTCGGGTCATCAGGCTGGAATGAGAAGTAGAGTTGGGTGTCATCAGCGTAGCAGTGATAGGAAAAGCCATGCTTCTGGATGACCGATCCTAATGACATCATGTAATTGGAGAAGAGAAGTGGTCCAAGTACTGAGCCTTGAGGAACCCCAGTAGCAACTTGTTGTGACTTAGAAACATCACCCCTCCAAGACACACTGAAGGATCTGTCAGAGAGGTAGGACTTAACCCACAGGAGAGCAGTTCCAGAAATGCCCATCGTTCTGAGGGTGGACAGGAGAATCTGGTGATTAACGGTGTCAAAAGCAGCAGACGAGTAAGAAGAGTACCGAGGATTTTGAAGCTGCTCTTGCCAGTCGCAGGGCTTCAGTAACCAAGAGCAGAGCAGTCTCAGTTGAGTGACCACTTTTGAAGCCAGATTGGTTGCTGTCCAGGAGGTTGTTCTGTACAAGGAACATAGAAAGCTGGTGGAACACAGCTCACTCAAGTGTCTTTGCAATGAATAGAAGAAGGGATACTGGTCTGTAGTTTTCAAGAAGCGCTGGATTTAGAGATGGTTTCTTGAGCAGTGGGCTTACCCGAGCCTGCTTGAATGCTGAGGGAAATGTTCCAGAGTGAAGAGAGGAGTTGATAATGTGAGTAAGCGAAGGTATGACTGAAGAAAGATCACTTTAAGGAGGTGAGTGGGGATTGGATCAAGTGGACAAGTAGTAGGATGATTGGACAGGAGAAGTTTGGAGACGTCCATCTCTGAGAGTGGGGAGGAGGAGGAGAAAGAGTGTGCATCGGTCATTGTGAAGTTTTCCTCAGTCTGCGGTGTGGAGAATTGGTCACTGATGGATCTTTTCTTTTTGTGAAGAAAACTGCAAAGTCGTCCGCTGTAAGAGTCGGTGGAGGAGGTGGTGGCGGCAGATTAAGAAGAGAAGAGAAAGTCTTTCAGAGTGTCCAAGCGTCACAACAGCTGTTTATTTTGTTGTGCTAGTAGGATGTTTTAGCCGTGAAGACATTTGCAGAGAAGGAAGAGAGGAGATACTGATAAACACTGAGGTCGGTAGAGTTTCTTGATTTCTGCCATTTCCTCTCTGCAGCCCTGAGTTTAGAGCGATGTTCACGGAGAACCTCGGACAGCCAGGGGGCAGATGGGGCGGTGCGTGCTGGTCTAGACAACAGTGGGCAATAGTTGTCCAAGCAAGATGTTAAAGTTTTTTTTTACAATCTGTTCATTCTATCTTAAAGCATTCTTTAGTAACACTTGAATAAAGGTAGGCTTTAAAGGAACACTCCGACTTTTTGGGACTTTAGCTTATTCACAGTATCCCCCAGAGTTAGATAAGTCCATACATACCTTTTTCATTTCTGTGCGTTCTGTAAGTGTTATTTGACGCACCCACCGCTAGCCTAGCTTAGCACAAAGACTGGATGTAAATGGATAATGGTAGCATAGTAATCCCAATAAGTGACAAAATAATGCAAACATTTTCCTATTTACATGTTGTGATCTGTATAGTCACAGCGTGTACAAATAACAACGCTATATGAGACCGAGACCATTTTTAATCATTTAAATACTGGGAACTATATTCTCACTAGGCGTAGGAGCACAGCTAATGTTACTTGGGCAGAGTGGCTACTTGGGCGGAGTGATTAGTGCAGCACCCGAGACGCGCCGTGGTGAGGAGCAGACGGCAGTTGTCATTGTTTTTCCCACTGTGACAAGATCAACTGGAAGAAAGGCCCCATGCCGAGTGAACCTAATGGTCAGCTGTCCACCAAGTAAGTGATTATGATCATTCATAGTTCAATGAAATTGTAGTATAGCCATTGCATACAGTGTGTCAATACACAAAATATTATTGAGCGATACAGTGTGTTCATGACAACACAATAATAACAATGAAGGGGATACACGGAGCCCCTATTCACGTAATAGTGTCACTACTAAGGTTATATTACATAAGCATGGCACTGTTACAGTATGACTAATGTTAGTCATCTCAAAACATAATGGAACACTTACTGCAGCAACAGGTGATCCAATTTGTCCTGTCTTTATTATCGATGGTATGGCTGTATCCTTTAGCACACGTTTCATGGTCCGTATGACAACTTGCATTTTTTCAAAAATAGTCGTCTACAGTAAAATGTTCAGAGCAAACGAAATACTTCATTATGGTGTTTACAGGTGTGTTTGGATCTATTTCCAGAGCAAGTAGCCATCGATTCATATAAATGTACTATCTAGTAATTGCTGACTTTATTACTCTAACTCTGAGCGAACTCTTTGCTCCTCACCACGCAGTGGCGGCGCTAGACAATTTTGATTGGGGGGGCAATGGGGGGGTCCTGGTCTTTTCAAGGGGGATCTCATGAAAACCAACAAAAAATACAGTGGACATGGCTAATAACTGCATATTTCTGCTACTAAACAACAAAAACACCTTTGCAATGTAAACAAATGACAGGCTACATTTGTTATTCATATCCTTCACACAGCACTTTCATGTCAGGTATGTTATGCATTATTATTGACATTGATATTTTTACATTTATTTCCAGATAGATATTATTGAGTTTACAGGCTAAAGTGGTCTTGCTGTTGTAAACACTGTTGCTTTTGTAGAAAAAAATATTTGCATCACATTTAAAATATAATTATATTTTAATTCATTTCTGAATTGTTTTTATTTTTAGAATGATAATTCAGAGAATGAGAAAATCTGAATAAGCCTTACCAGTGTTGTGATAATTATTTTTACGTGTTAAAAATAAATAAGTACTGTAATATAATAAAAGTTTATTCAAATAACATAAAAAAGACCAGACCCCTCGATGCCTGTGAAACTTTTCTCCCTCAAACAGCACGCTAGTGTTACTTCTACACTACAGGCTACACACAGCAATATAAACAACATATCTGCATGTTCTCACATCACATCGTTCTTGTAAAATAATAATAAGTAAATAAACAGCAAAATCACTTCGCTGAGAATGAAACACCACTTACCAGCTGCCACGATGTTGAAAATATCCTCTAGCAATTAAAAAATGCGCGTGCAGCATGAGGAATCTTCCCGGTTGGATGAGGTCGTAGTCAGGTGAACTGTCATCATGTTGGTCATTTTATTTACGGCTAAATTATTATTAATAAATTGTACTAATATTATGATTGGACGTGGGCAGGCATTCACAAAAGTTTATGTTATAACAAAAAAAAAATTAGGAAATTTTGCTTTGACAAAAGGGCACTTAAGGGGCAAAGGAGCAGGTGCTCAAGTGAACCGGTTCTTTCGGACAATTCGATCAAATAAACCAGCTGAAAAAAAAATGGTTCACCGGTTCTTTTGCGCTCGATGTAATGCCGTCATTGGCGATGATTGCCCTTCATTCAAGCCTTTGGTTTACCCGCGCTTATAACATTAGCAAAGAATCAGTTCAGAATCAATCACCAAAAGAATCAGTTCGGTTCAGATGCGCTCTGTGTCAGTCTGCTTCGCGCTGAATCACGCATGCGCAGTTATCATCAGCTCATCGGTTCTCGAATCAGACGCGTCCGACAGAAACGGTTCTCGGTTCAGTGTATGAATAAATGTCGAAATAATTATTATTTATTATTGTTCTGCGTAGTTTGAAGAGAAACATTTTTGGATCTTTATCCCGAATATATATATTTTTCAATCAGGAAGAGGCTGGGGGGTCAAATGGGGGGTCAAGGCATTTTTTGGCAGGGTCTTGAGACCCCCCAAGACCCCCCCTGGCGCCGCCGGTGTCACCACGGCGCGTCTCGGGTGCTGCGCTAATCACTCCACCCAAGTAGCCACTACGCCCAAGTAAGGTTAGCTGTGCTCCTACGCCTAGTGAGAATATAGTTCCTAGTATTTATACGATTAAAAATGGTCTCTATCTCATATAGCCTTGTTATTTGTACACGCTGTGACTATACAAATCACAACATGTAAATAGGAAAATGTTTGCATTATTTTGTCACTTATTGGGATTACTATGCTACCATTATCCATTTACATCCAGTCTTTGTGCTAAGCTAGGCTAGCGGTGGGTGCGTCAAATAACACTTACAGAACGCACAGAAATTAAAAGGTATATATGGACTTATCTAACTCTGGGGGATACTGTGAATAAGCTAAAGTCCCAAAAAGTCTGAGTGTTCCTTTCATAAAAAATACATAATTGTGTGTAAACGTTTAATAGCACCCCCAAGTGTATAACAGTGGAAACTCACCTTTGGCAGGGAAGTGTTTTCTTGTAAAAGACGAGAACTCGTCAGTTGCAAGGAAAGAGTTAACATGATTAAAACCAGGTCACAGAAATGTGCACTACTTTTCTGATGCATAACGCTTCTCTATTCCAGGACCATTTTGATGATGGGCCGTTATGTGGAGCCCATCGAGGATGTGCCATGTGGTAACATCGTGGGTCTGGTTGGCGTGGACCAGTTTTTGGTGAAGACGGGGACCATCTCAACTTTCGAGCATGCCCACAACATGCGTTTGATGAAGTTCAGTGTCAGCCCTGTGGTCAGAGTAGCAGTGGAGGCCATGAACCCCGATGACCTTCCCAAACTGGTGGAGGGACTCAAACGCCTGGCCAAGTCTGACCCCATGGTGCAGTGCATCATCGAGGAGTCCGGAGAGCACGTCATCGCCGGTGCTGGAGAACTGCATCTGGAAATCTGCCTTAAAGATCTGGAGGAGGACCACGCTTGCATCCCGCTGAAGGTCTGTGCATCAGTGTAGGGACTGATTTGTTTCCCCCTTGTTTTAGTTGATGTATGATGTGACCCGTGTGTCTGGTTCTCCAACAGAAATCGGACCCCATTGTGTCCTACAAGGAGACGGTCAGCGAAGAATCAAACCAGATGTGTTTGTCCAAGTCTCCTAACAAACACAACCGTCTGTACATGAAGGCCAGGCCGTTCCCCAACGGTCTTGCCGAAGACATTGACAAGGGCGACGTGACGTCCCATCAGGAGGTCATGGCTCGAGCAAGCTACCTGGCCGACAAATACAAGTGGGAGGTCACCGAGGCCCGTAAGATCTGGTGCTTCGGCCCTGATGGAACCGGACCCAACCTCCTGATGGACGTGACCAAAGGAGTGCAGTACCTGAACGAGATCAAGGACAGCGTCGTGGCTGGCTTCCAGTGGGCCACTAAAGAGGTGAGATGTTCAGGGTTAAACAGGGTTTGGTTTACTATTTGCTATTGATGCTTTTACTACAAACAATATTTTACCTTTTTATGCTTATATTTTACCCTATTTTTTGTTTTGTTTAGTTTTTGGCAAGGCAAGTTTATTTATATAGCACATTTTGTACACAATTGTAATTCAAAGTGCTTTACATAAAAGGAAGTAAAATAATCATAGAAAAATAAAACAAGCAATTTTAAAACTTTGAAAATGATTTAAAAATTTACTCAATTAAGAATGAATTTAAAAACCGTTAGAAATAAAAAAAGATTTTACATTTTAAAAAAAAGTGTGATATGGAATACATTTTATTGTACTATAAAAATCTAAATTATTACAGTATATATAACTTTATCGGTTGCATTTACTAAATAGTCATACGCTTTAAAACCCAAAGTTGAGTTTTCTAACATGTATTGCTGGTTGGATCTTGAATCAGTGTTGATTCTCTTCAGTCCTCATGGTTGTGTTTCTGTGCTCAGGGTGTGCTGTGTGAAGAGAACATGCGTGCCGTCCGCTTCGACCTCCACGACGTGACCCTCCTCACAGATGTCATCCACCGCGGCAGAGGTCAGATCATCCCCACGGCCCGCAGGGTGCTGTATGCCTGCCAGCTGACGGCCGAGCCCCGCCTCATGGAGCCCGTGTACCTGGTGGAGTTCCAGGTGAGACTTGTTCCTCTCGTGTGACTCCTCCTCTTTACCATACGAGCGTCTCTCACCTGCATCTCTCTTCCTTTCTCAGTGTCCGAAGCAGGTGGTCGGATGCATCTACGGTGTGTTGAACAGGAGGAGAGGATACGTCTTTGAGGAGTCTCAGGTCATGGGAACAACTATGTCCAACGTTAAGGCCTTTCTGCCCGTCAACGAGTCTTTCGGTTAGTATCAGTCTTCATCACATTGTCAGAGATACAACTATTTGAAAATCTGGAATCGGAGAGTGCAAAAAATCTAAATATTGAAGAAAAACATCTTTAAAGTTGTTCAAGTGAATTCTTTGCAATGCATATTACTAATCAAAAATTATGTTTTGATATATTTATGGTAGGAAATTTACTAAATATCTTAATGGAACATGATCTTTACTTAAAAAAACTTTGTTGGCATTAATGGAAGTGCATTAGCATGGTTTAAATCGTACTTATATGACCGCCATCAGTTCGTAGCAGTGAATGGAGATGTATCATATTGATCACAAGTGCAGTATGGAGTACCTCAAGGCTCAGTACTAGGGCCGCTACTCTTCACACTTTATATGTTACCCTTTGGAGATATCATCAGGAAACATGGTGTTAGCTTTCACTGTTATGCTGATGATACACAGCTCTATATTTCTTCGCGGCCTGCTGAAACACACCAATTTGAGAAACTAATGGAATGCAGAGTCGATATAAAAAACTGGATGACGAGTAATTTCTTACTGCTAAATTCTGAAAAAACAGAGGTGATAATTATAGGACCTAAAAACTCAGCTTGTAATAACCTAGAACACTGTCTAAGACCTGATGGCTGCTCTGTCAATTCTTTGTCATCAGTTAGGAACCTAGGTGTGCTATTTGATCGCAATCTTTCCTTAGAAAGCCACGTTTCTAGCATTTGTAACTGAATTTTTCCATCTCAAAAATATATCTAAATTACGGCCTATGCTCTCAATGTCAAATGCAGAAATGCTAATCCATGCATTTATGACCTCAAAGTTAGATCATTGTAATGCTTCGTTAAAATGCACTACTAGTCCAAAATGCAGCAGCAAGAGTTCTTACTAGAACCAGGAAGTATGACCATATTAATTGAGGTGACTTAAGCCCAGTTCAATGTTGATTCTGTTGTAGTTTATTCATTATCAAACCACTTTAAAAGCAGTAAAAAAAAAAAAAATACAGTTCCTCAAAGGAAAAATGTTCATTTTCAACAGTATAATTTCATTAGTAATGGTAGTATTATTCACTTTTTTTAATATATAAAATTGCTGTGCACTTTAACTTCGATTGTAGTATTTGATTATATTATCTTAATAGTAACAAATGTTAATACTGATAGTGATTTATTAGTATATGTTTATAATAGTGGTAGTATAATAGTTATCAGTTTTATTAGTATTCAGTTCCTGGGTTTAAGAAAGCAGTTTTGTGTTAGAAGCCGTTCTCATTCCTAATGGAAGTGTCCTAGTCTCTATTAAACCATGTATGTCTGTGTCCAGTCTTTTAACATCTCGTGTGTGTGTGTGTGTAGGTTTGACCGCTGACCTGCGCTCTAACACCGGCGGTCAGGCCATCGCTCAGTGTGTGTTCGATCACTGGAAGATCCTGCATGGTGACCCCAGACACCCCGATACTAGACCCTACCAGGTCGTGGCCGAGACACGCAAGCGCAAGGGCCTGAAGGAGGGCATCCCGGCACTCGACAACTTCCTCGACAAGTTATAAACGGTCATTCCTTCCCTCTGCGCTCGCTTCCTCCCCTCAGAGTTCAGCGGAGGGACTGGACTGTACAGGGCACAAACACCACACCTTTATCACATTCTGACGGCAAATTCAAGTGGATTATGTAAATCTAACAAAGAAAATAAAAATGGAAAATCACTGGCCTGCTTGTGTGCTGTGCTTCATTGCCAGTGATGACATTTAGTGTTTTCAATTTTATATTTCTTTAGATTCTGTGCTAATGATCCAGTGCTGTAACTTAAGTCTCAGTAATTGTTCGTGATTACGTGAGATTTGTCAATGCATTATTTAAATAGTAACATCAAAATACAATGTTGTCTAACTATTGTATCTCAATATAATTTTTTTTTTTTTTAAAGTTTTATTTTTATTCGAAAAATGCAATAATAAAAATCAAGCCTTTATTTCTAATTTGTGTAAATGAGCAATTTATTCACATTGAGACTTTTTTTTTCATGACCGATTTTGGTGGTCACCATTTCAAGTGGATCAAAACCTTTCATCAAAGTTGTCCTAAAACCAAAATGTGAAGAGAGAAAAAAAAAACATGTATGAATAGGTCATGGTCACTTAATCTTTATACAGTATTGTTCAAAATAATAGCAGTAAAATGTGACTAACCAGAATAATCCAGGTTTTTAGTATATTTGTTATTGCAACATGGCAAACAAGTTACCAGTAGATTCTCAGAAAACAAACAAGACTCCACATTCATGATATGAACACTCTTAAGGCTGTGCAATTAGGCAATTAGTTGAAATGGGTGTGTTCAATAAAATAGCATTGTGGCATCCAATCACTGAGGTCATCAATTTTGAACATGCATTTGAAAGACTGAGGAAAATGGGTCGTTCAAGACATTGTTCAGAAGAACAGCGTACTTTGATTAAAAAGTTGATTAGAGAGGGGAAAACCTATAAAGAGGTGCAAAATATTATAGGCTGTTCAGCTAAAATGATCTCCAATGCCTTAAAATGGAGAGCAAAACCAGAGAGATGTAGAAGAAAACGGAAGACAACCATCAAAATGGATAGAAGAATAACCAGAATGGCAAAGGCTCAGCCAATGATCACCTCCAGGATGATCAAAGACAGTCTGGAGTTACCTGTAAGTACTGTGACAGTTAGAAGACGTCTGTGTGAAGCTAATCTATTTTCAAGAATCCCCCGCAAAGTCCCTCTGTTAAAAAAAAGGCATGTGCAGAAGAGGTTACAATTTGCCAAAGAACACATCAACTGGCCTAAAGAGAAATGGAGGAACATTTTGTGGACTGATGAGAGTAAAATTGTTCTTTTTGGGTCCAAGGGCCACAGGCAGTTTGTGAGACGACCCCCAAACTCTGAATTCAAGCCACAGGACACAGTGAAGACAGTGAAGCATGGAGGTGCAAGCATCATGATATGGGCATGTTTCTCCTACTATGGTGTTGGGCCTATTTATCGCATACCAGGGATCATGGATCAGTTTGCATATGTTAAAATACTTGAAGAGGTCATGTTGCCCTATGCTGAAGAGGACATGCCCTTGAAATGGTTGTTTCAACAAGACAATGACCCAAAACACACTAGTAAACGGGCAAAGTCTTGGTTCCAAACCAACAAAATTAATGTTATGGAGTGGCCAGCCCAATCCCCGGACTTTAATCCAAGCGAGAACTTGTGGGGTGAGTTTTAAAAAACTGGCCATACAACTAAATATTAGTTTAGTGATTCACAGGATTGCTAAATCCTAGAAACAAAAACGTTCAGTCAACGGCAGACAATGCTATTTATTTTGAACACACCCCTTTCAACTTATTGCCCAATTGCACAGCTTTAAAGCTACAGTAGGTAGCTTTTGTAAAAATATATTTTTTACATATTTGTTAAACCTGTCATTATGTCCTGACAGTAGAATATGAGACCGATAATCTGTGAAAAAAATCAAGCTCCTCCCAGTGTCCTATTGCCATTTGCAGAAAGACATCGCTCCCGGTAAGAAACAACCAATCAGAGCTGCGCTCCGTAACTTTGTTTGTGTTCAAAATGTAGAAAAATGTATATAATAAGCGAGTACACCATGAATCCATTTTCCAAACCGTGTTTTTAGCTTGTCCTGAATCACTAGGGTGCACCTATAATAAGTGTTTATATTCAGACTATTTTAGATTGCTTCGGGGATACCGCGGCGGAGTAACCCAGTACCTTTGTGATTCTTCATAGACATAAACAGAGAGAAGTAGTTCCGGCTACGATGTTCTTCCGCAAGACGCAAGCAGTTCTGTTTATTAACCGCTAGAGCATCAAAAGTTACCTACCGCGGCTTTAATAGTGTGCCATGTAGCAACAGCAAATATACTAAAAACTGTATAACACATTCAAAAACAACTGGAGTCTGCCAAAGTGCTGTACAGATGTATTAAAGAACAGATACTCGATCAAAAACAGTCAGATGTAAAGGATTCATCTTTATTGAACACGAGTAGTCATACATCAACAATCCAGAAACGCAAGCGTGTGTTTGAACTGAACAGTGTTGCACGAGAGCTGAGCTTCACGCTGTAAATAAATACTGTTCCTGAATGAGTCTCGGCCTCTCGTTAAATTAAGTGCTGAATGTATGAGGAACATCGAAGGAAAACCTTGGCACATTAGAGAAGAACAGATCGCTTCTCTCTGGTCTACAATCACTGCTGTACAGAAGCATAACGCAAACTTGATAGCATTTTTTTTCATATAATCTAAAATACACAGTTTTCGTCCAAATGCACTGACAAAATATTTAAATATTGCTTCTTGCTAATGCGCAAATCATTAGTTGCATACACATGAAAATCTGCTTTATTTAGATAAGAATTAAAGCAACAGTACACCCCAAAATTAATATTTTTTGAAAGTCTAATCCAAGATTTGGATGAGTTTGTTTCTACATCAGGTTTGTAGACAATGTAGCATTGCATCAGTGTCTCACCAATGGATGCTCTGCAGTGAATGGGTGCCGTCAGCCATTAAAGCGACTGTTTAAAATAAAAAATCTTGATGTATTTCTTCTGTCTTCACAAGATGGTAACTGTGATGCTTTTACCCGACTCTCATTCTGACGGCACCCATTCACTGCTACATTTCTCCAAACCGGACTCATTTGTGCGTGAACTATTCCTTTAAGTGTAAAGCTCTTAAACACTGTGAGGTGCAGGTTTGGCAAGAGTTTTAATTACAACCCAGATGCAAAATCAGATACGCAAAAATAAAGATACATTTGCATGTTAACAGTCAGCCTCAAAGTCTAATCGCAATAGTTACTATGTGTTATTAATGACAGAAGACTGTGTTTACGGTCAGTTCTCTGAATACAGCGTTACGGTCGAGTGCAACATCACGGACGCCAGCGGAGACTACGTGTAGAAGATGATCTCTGGGATCTGGCCGTCCTCCACAGATGTGCCGTTGTTGTTTCCCGCGGCGTAGCAGAAGGTGAAGCTGGTTTTGGTGCCGGAGCCGGACGACTCGTGCGTGACCTTCCTCATGCCTTTAGTGCCGTAGTGAGAGTCCGGACCCTGAGACAGAGGAAGATACAGATGTGTTAACATGCTCTCTCTGCACGTCTTCTATCAAACCTCTACGATTAATCCAGAACACGCAAGATGTTCATCATGACCTCAGTTCATCAATCTGCAATCGCGTAATATTCAAGACATTGATGTTTTCCTACAAAACCAGCACTGGCTCTCACGATTAGTCACTTGACAGCACTGATTAATTCAATTTATAACACCATACCAGCATCAAGGCTACAGTGACCTCAGAATAAATTACACCAGATTAACTAAATGAACAATGAACGAAAAGTTAAAGTTTCAAATCTACACCGGACAAAAATAATGAAATACATTCAGGTGATACATTTGTAAATCACACCTTTTTTAAAAACATTTTAATTGAGGAGTTAATAGCCGTATTTCATAATAAAAGTCCCTTCATAATAATAATAATAATAATAATAATAATAATAATAGGTCTACTAAACATAAGAATGTAACAAATCAGTCTACGCTAGCTGAAAAAATAAATATACATCTATACATTACGTATTATATATATATATATATAATATATATAACAATTTATATATATAATTTTTTTTTTTTTTTTTTTTTTTTCATGTAATAAACCCCTTTATTTTGCAAGGATGCTTTAAATCGCTCAAAAGTGACAGTAAAGACATTTCCAATAGAAGTTTTCTTTTTCTATTTAAAATAAATGCTGTTCATCTGTGAGTCCTGCAAATTAAAATGCATCACAGTTTCTATAAATCTATTCAGCAACACACTAAAGACTGGAATAATGATGCTCAAAGAAATAAATAAATATCATCCTAACATAAATTCAGTTCATTTAAATCGTAATAATATTTAACTGTTTTTAACGTATTTTTGATTAAATAAATGCAGCCTTTCAAAAACAAGAGACCTAGAAATAAACCGAACAGCAAATCTCTAGGTGTGTTTAGTTTCAGCAGATTGTAAGTCACCTTTAATGTGGCGCAGGCCGTGTAATTGACGTTGGGCAGAACCTCCACCGGCTCCTTGAACATGACTCTGAATGTGCTGGCGGATCCGTCGCAGCTGAAGCCCGTGTCGTTCTGACCCAGAACTGTGTTACTGTCCGTGTGAATGATCTGAAAGAGATCCCCACACTAAACCATGAAAATGAGCCTCTAAACACACCATGAATGCACTGAATAACTACAAATAGGCACACTGGAGGTTGATTTTTCTTTTCTTTTTACTAGAAGTTAAAATTGAATCAGAACTATGTACATTTAAGGTGTTTAACCAGTAATTAACTTCCATCATTTATCAGTTCATCTAAACAGTGGTGTGAAGAAAAATAACTTGATAATGTAGAGATTAATAAGAGGTGATAAAAACTGCTAGTACAATCATTTTATTATCGGATTGATGGTAAATTTGACACTTAAGGGATTGTAGTTTTTCACAAAGCTATATATAAATTGTATTTATCAGTGTTTACTTATTTTAGTATCAAGATACTATTACGGTTTTTATTCATATTTCTATATATATATATATATATATATATGATTTCTATATAAAAAAAATTCAAACTTTTAGTTGTTTTTTATTTTAATTTATATTTTTGTCTTTTTATTATTCAGTTTTTGGTTTATTTATTTTAGTACATCAAGTTTGACAAAATGAAAGGAGAAATTAGCTGAATTAAAAAAAAAAGTTTTTTTATATATTCTATTTAATAAATTATGATTTTTTTTTTTATGGTTTCAGTTTTATTTAACTACAATACCCCACTGGTATTTAGTGCAGGGAAAAAAAAAATAATTATATATATATATATATATATATATATATATATATATATATATATATATATATATATATATATATATATATATATATATATATATATATATAATTATGAACTTTACAAGATTTTCTGAATTTTTGACAACCCTTTTGCTTTAGACCATCTACAAATATTAAATCTAAAAATTTAAATTTAAGGCTACTATTGCATTTTTTTGAAAATAAATAAATAAATAAATGCAGCGACTGATATATAGTTTATTTATAATTATTTTCAAATCTTACTAAATGTACTGTCATTAGAAATTAAAAAAAAATATTTTATTGTTTATTTAATTCTAACAAATAAGTTGGTTATAAAAAATAATTGGTTTTTAAAATTTCCACACTGGAGAAACTTGGAGACAAAAAAATAAATATATCGGTATTTGCCAAAAAAAAAAAAAAACTAAGTTGAAAAATATCGGCATATGAGATAAAAACCGAATATGGTGCATCCCTACGGTGTGTATCTGTAACAATCCACCGAGCAGGGGACAGACGGGTTTGACATGCCTCACATTAAAATGAACTTGATGTGTGTTTGAGTCGCACCTGTATGTTGACCTGATAGTCTGTCGGTCCGTGAATGGATCCATAGAGGCCGAACCCCACGATAAATATCCTGCGATTCACAGAGAACCTGCAGACAGCAGTGACCGGGTTAGTTTGTGTTATCAGTGTGAAGGAGGTCACACACGGGGGTCTCTCTCTCTCTCTCACCGGATGCGGTCGCTGGTCCCGCTGTACCCCCAGCGGCTCTCCACCTGCCCGAAGCGCGTGATGCTGCACTCCTTCCCTCGCAGACAGCAGCGCGGCCGGTCGATGAACTCCACACGCGGTTTAGGATTCACCGTGAAGTGCAGGAACAGACTCACCACCTGTCTGTCCGTCAGGATGGCCGACTGAGCAGGACCTGAGTGAAACACACATGCTCATAAAGCTACTGCATCATATTTGGATATTCTAACGTATTTCGGGCTTTACAGGGTTGATGAGGTGCATGTATAGAGACCTGCGGCGAACTCCTCGATGGTCATGAGCGGGAAGCGGATGAGATTGAGGGCTTTCCCCAGCACACGTCTCTTGTTCTCCGGCGTGGGCTGCAGCTGCTGTCGATGAGCTTCAGCTTCTGCCCAGCGCACCGCGGCTCCGAACAGATGCACCTCACGCACGCCCAGAGTATCTCTCTCCAACACCGCCACCAGCGTGTCTGACGGAGACCAGAGACACACAGACGTCTGTGAGGACCAGAGGAACCCACGACCACAAACACACACTCGTCTGGAAGCTTTGGGGTCGGTAAGATTGCGTTTCTTAAAGGATGCATCAGGGCTGCATTTATTAGCATTCAATTATACAATAAAGACAGTGACATATTATTACAATGATTATACGTGAATATCTGTTAAAGTGATGCACAGCTGTATTTTCAGCATCATTCCTCCAATCTTCAGTGTCACATGATCTTTAGAAATCATGAAAATAACCCTTCTGAATATTATCAATGTTGAAAACAGTCGTGCTGCACAATCTATTCTTCATTATTAACAGATGAATAGAAAGTTATAAAACCAGCATTTATTTGAAATATAAATATTTAATTTAATGTATTCTTGCTGAATAAAAGTATTAATTTCCAAAAAAAAAAACATTGACTGTAATCTTCTGAATTGTAGTGTATGTTATTTTAAAACAATGGTATGTGGCCTTAATTAATTAAGTTCAAGTAAACATAACAATAGTTAAGTAGTTAACCAGGAAAGCACTAACAATTGTTAAAAAATAATACATTTTTAATTTAATTTTTAATTTTAAAAAACAAATAATTAGCTGATGCACTAACTAACATGAACTGACAATGAGCAATGCATTTATTACAGAGTTTATTCATATTCATCTAGAACATGCATCGTTTAATGTTCATTAAAATAATAACACTCTTCATTGTTTGTTTGTGTATTGCAATAACTAATATTAACTAGGGATGCCAGTTTAACACATTAACTTAATTAGTTATAAAATAAAAAATAACATGATTAAAATATTTGAATGCACTGGCCCCGCCCCCAGACACAAACGTCATCTTACATTACATACAGTTGACTTGTTGACAATTATGACGCATAAATGCACTTATGCCCTAAAATTCAAGATATTGGTGCAAAAATGCCCCGTATGTGTTTCTGTATCATATGTATATCATACAGTAACACATTAGAAAGAAAAGCAACAGGCTATTACACGAGATATCATATTTTGTCCTGAATATCAGGAGTTTAAATGTGATTTTATACAACAGTTCAGTAAATAAGAACTTGATATTGTGTTATATTTATATTGTTAAATATGATGTGTTTTTGCTCTATTTTGCATATTAAGTATATATTACCTTTAAAGCCATAATTGTTGTGCATCTCCGAGCAACACAGCCTGTTTAGTTTCTGAATGAATCCGAGTATTGAACGATTCAAGTGAATCAATGATTCAAAGATCCATTCAGAGAGAAAGCCGTTTACTTCATTCCTGAATGAATCAGCCGTTTGAACGATTCAAGTGAATCAATGATTCAAAGATCCATTCAGAGAGAGAGCCGTTTACTTCATTCCTGAATGAATCAGCCGTTTGAACGATTCGAATTAATGACTCAAAGACATTTACCGCCATCTGCTGGCAGATTGAGTTTCTTATTTAGAGTTTAACTTTATTAATAAACATTAAAGAGATAGTTTACCACAAAAAATGTTATTCATGTAGTCTCAATTCCCCTCAAATTGTTTCAAACCTTTCTTTTGTAAAACATAAGGAACGTATTTTGAAGACTGTTGGTAACAAAGCAGTTTTGGCTTATTTTATGTTCCAAAGTTAAAGTTAGGCCATTGTAGCCTAAACGTTTGTGTAATTCAAATCAAATATTTCTAAAACTACAATTTGTAGTATCTACTTGATACTTTCTAATTTAACACAAACATATCTTTAAACAATCTTTTGTGGGTATTTTCAGTCAATCTTATTTAGTGATTAATTGAAACCATATGATGTAATTGTAATCGACTGACAGCTTTAATATTAACAGATATTTTTTATAATGATTTATTAAAATGTTGCAATAAACTAAGATTGCTAAATGCTTTCAAAGTATCGTTCGTTGTTAGTTCGTGATAACAAATGGAGCATTAAGCAATGCAACTAAAAGAAAACAATAGGATGATGTAAAATAAAACCGTAAAACTATGTAAATGACAAAAAACGGATTTGTTTCGGTGATACAGTACCCAGATCAATATCTGTGAATCCCTCAGCAGCCAGAGCGTCTCCGGTGTTTTTGTCGATGTTCTCCAGGCACAAGCTGGCAAGCTGCGGCTCATCGAACAGTCTGGCCTTCAAAACAAACCACACACCAGCCACTTCATCATCAGATCCACAGGAGTCTGTGCAAACCTCCCAGACGTGAGCGAGTGAGTGAGTGAGTGAGCTCTACCTGTGTGAGCAGCATGAACGCATTGTCTGCGCGCAGGTTCTTCTTCAGAAACTCCACACAATGGGCCTCAAGAGCAGGGACGGCGTATTTCTTAGCGGTGTAGAGAGTCGTCATCACCGTCTCGGGTCCGATTTGAACCTCATCAGAGTACAGGAACCTGGAGAAAATAAACCTGAAGCTTTCTGGAATGTATGTATATACATGCATGCATGCATACAGAGAAAACCGCTTTTACTTGAGCAGTGCGAGGAATGCAGCAGGCTCTACATCAGGAAGCTCGATCTCTGTGGATGTGGTGGCCATGCCTCCATTAAACATGGCATCAAACACTGCACTGCCAGCGGCCAGGACAAACCTGCAATGGTGAAATAATTATTAGAATATTAATATTACATGCATTTATTTAGTAAAAGTATTATTTCAAAGACAAAGAAGCAGAAACTTAAAACCTAAATATGTTTACAAGATGGCAGTGTAATAGCTTTGCCTTTAACTTATTCTGATTTCACTTTAAAGTCACTGAAAAGTACAAACAAATACAAACAAATGGAAGTCAGATATATAGACATTTATGCTAATCAGAACTGATTCGTATTATGAATATATTTATGTGGTAAACAATTAATAGTGAAGTTAATACAACAAAAAAAAAGTCAGTAATGTAAAATATAGATTCCAGTTTCAAAACGTTAGAATGATGCATGGGAAGTTTTTTTTTTTTTTTTTTTTTTTTTTTATGAATAATGTCTTTAATATTGCTCTGTTTCTTACATAAAGCAGTCAAATGTTTTCGGAAGGCTTGTTTTATATAGTGCATGAGATTTATAGACTACTGTTAGGATGCATTTGGCCATTTTTTTTTCCCCGTTCACTTCAATTATAATGAAGCGGGTGCATGAACATCCCACTGAACATCTAAAGCAAGTCATACGGGTTTTAAGACGATATGGTGGTGAAGAAATGCAAGCCTGGAGCTCAAAAGCAGTCATCAGTAGCACAGGTGTAATTGTAGCAATAGACCACAATACATTGAAAGGGTGAAAATTATATTTTTTTCTTTTATCCCTAATATCATTAGGATATTAAGTAAAAAATCATGGTTCATTAAAATATTTAGTACATTTCCTACCATACATTACATTTTTGATTAGTAATATTATGCATTGGTAGGAACCTTGTTTGGACAACTTAAAAGCGATTTTCTCAATATTTTGAATACGTTTTTTTTTAACCCTCAGATTCCAAATAAGGGCATATCCTAACACGTCATACATCAACGGAAAGCTTATTTATTTAGATTTCAGATAATGTATACATCTAAATGTCTATTCACCCTTATGACTGGATTTGTGGTCCAGGGTCAAATATATAATGACAGAAGAGTCATTTTAATAATTTGCTGTCTTAAAGTCATCAGTGTTTATTAAGTGCATCACCTGTGCGCAGGTATCCGCTGGACTCCGATGCCTTTACCCACTAGAAAGTGAACATCACTCAGTACTTCATTATTGAACAAAAACGCAAATCTCTCTTTCACGGTGGTCTTCGTCGCCTGCCAGTTATAAACGGGCTCCCGGTACACGAGCACGGCGGCTGCAGACAGAGACGGGTGTGTCGCCGGGGTCACCGGTGCGTTTGACGGGTTTCCAGTCATGTTCGAGGCGGCCGAAGCCGGCGGCGCCACAGCCGGGAGAGAGTTCATCAGGTTCGGCGGCGGTCCTAAGGCAACGCCGGGGATTTCCAGGCCCGCAGGCCCCGGTTGGGGATTTGAGCGTCTCGTTACGTTTTGAGAGCCTCCGCTGCCGCTTCCAGCGGATCCGCGGTGACTCGCAGCCAAAGCGTAAGGACTGTTGCTCGGTTGGCTGTTACCCAAAGGTCCGGGTATCGACAAATTTAAACACGGAACCCGACCGCTATTGTCTCCAGCAGCCATCTTGGACTGAAGCGCGCACCCGCTGAATGAGTAAACAAATCGCGAGCGCACTACATCCGGGCTACATGTGTAGTGTTGTATATATTTCTTAATTATCAATATTTTTTTAACTACTTGAAATTAGTATTACATTTTTTTTCTATTAACTTTTCTATTTTTTTTCTATTAACTCTGATACTATTAAACAGACTTGAAACTGTTCTTGCAATATCTATAAAATGAAAGTCCTATATATAAATACATAAAATATATAAATTATTCAGTTATCAAAAGGAAATGATTGTCAATTCCCTGGTTTAATGCATTAATATTTTTATTTATATTATATATTATTCGAATATTATTTACATTATATTATTGTAGAATTATTCTTTCAATATATTTTATATTTATTTTTTGTTGTAAATTATTTTCAGTTGCATTTTTATTACATAAATATATAATATATATAATTGTTTTTTAGATACTTTAATTTAGATTTTTTTATATCGTGTATACATATATAATCTGAAAAAAAATATTTGCAAATCTGAAAAAATATTAGCTATTTTTAAATGAACTTCTAAAATTAACTATAATTATATATGAAATATATTTGTACATTCAAACATTGTATTTTAGAATTAAGCTATTATGATTTTTAGAATTGCAGAAAGAAGGATTCCTTGTCTCCAAATCCTCATAAACATTACTATTGCATGCAAAAATAAGTTAAAGAATAAATAATCTGTTGTCTCTATATACATTTGATCTGGTTTACCTGGCTGATCGCGTACTATTATGTCCACGTATCCCTGCAAATGACAAAAGACAAAGGATATTTACCCCAACACGATGTCAGAGTAATATGTCATGATGCCCTCATCCGGATGAGAGAGGAATCGCTGCAGTGACGTCACGCATCCAAAGCTGCATCAAATGCAGTATCTGCTGCGTGAAAAAGCCCTGTCATGAAACTGTATCCCATAACGATGTTGGGACACTGGAAATGCAGTTAGAATAGTGAATGAACCCACTCAACCCAAAGAGCTTCTCCTACATCTTCGTTTATGCATAGCATTTTATATAATGAAAGAGAAAACTCCAGTATCTTGAATTCGAAACATTTTAACATTTATATTATATTATTATTACATTCTATCAAAAAAAAAATAAAAAAAAATAAAATAAAATATATATATATTTTTAAATAGAATGCATTTTTGACACAGATTTTTGACAAGGCAACTGATTTAACAGCCTAAATAGACTGGTTTCATGAATTATTAGTCTATTAGCCCACAGGATTATTAAATTGTTAAATAAATAAAATTTTGAAGTAGAATAAGTAAGTCTAATATAATATTTTATTTTAAAGCCTACTCAAATAAGCTCCAACTCTTTTGTAAAAATAATTCAATAAACAATTTCATCATAATAAATTATTATTTTTTGAAAGGGATATTTCAATATATATATATATATATATATATTCAGTTTCCAAAAATCGTGTTTTTGTATTATATTATAATGTTTTTATTGTGTTAATTAGCTGTATTTTTTAGCTATGTTTTTACCTAATCAAAATAAATCGACTGCAGTTTGATTGAGATTAACTGGAAGTTATCTGGTTTTACATTTAGCAGACACATAGCAGTTTTTTTAAGTATTATATATATATATTATTATTACTATTTTGCTTTTCTTAATTGTAAAAAACAAAAAACAAAAAAAAAAAAACAATCGAATAGAATAAAATACAATTATTAGGAAAACGAGCAGTTAGTAAATGAATAGAATGCAAATTCACTCTTTTTTTTGCAAATACATCTACGTCTTTTTAATCAATGTAGACGTCTCCCATATAGGCTACATGTGAAATGTTTCCGTTTTCTACACAAATCGTAGATTTATCGTGTAATAAAGGCGGAATTTTTTGATCTGCTGTTATACAACTACAGTTCCGCACGCGGAGGAGCGGGAGTCCCGCATCTAACTCTAGCGCGTGGCGTGACGCTCCGTCTGCTTCTCATCGACGTGACGTCACACCGCGAGCTGAGCTGTCCGCGCGCCGCTGGTGCTGAAGCAAGATGGCAGTTGCGCTAGAGGCGCGAAACGGCCGATGAACTGAGGGACTAACTCACGGGGAAAGTGCTTTATGAGAACATTTTCTGTTAGTTCGACCGTTTGTTTACGCGTTTGTTGTGTAAAAGCTGTAGTTATAGCCGTGTGTTGAGCGAGCGCGGCTGAATCCAATCACAGCAAGTAAACGGACTGTCCCGTTCCGGCGGAGGTCGACGCGACGCGGCGCGGCGCGATGTCTCTGCTGTGCGTCGGCGGTGAGTAACAGTCTTACATTTGTCCATTATTGTAACAGATTGTTATTTGGTCAACATAATACGTTTATCATACAGAATACCTTACAAAAAGTAGAAGACTGAATCATTACCACACTCATTTAACACGGTATTTACATGGTACTTTTAGCTAAAGACCTGTTTTGATTACAAAACCATGGCGTTTTCACATATACTATATTAATAAATGTCAATACAATGGTATAAAACCACATTTCATAGTATCCTTCACAAAAAAGTACTATTGGACTTTACAATGAATTAATTTATTATGGTATTTACATGGAATTTCAAGGCATGATAATCAAAATAATGTGGTATAAGTGAATGTTGTGACCGTGGTCTATAATGATGCATGATATGATGATGTTTTTGTCTTGTCAATGGTGGTAAGATCTGTTTCTGTTTCTGTTTAGTGGAGGTGTGTGTGTTTTTCCTTTTAACTTTCATTCATCAACCTGTTAGTCATCGACCATTTAAGTGTTTATATCAGAATCTAATACAGACTCTATTAGGACATCGCATTAATATTTCAAGGATCTGATATGTAGAAATGTGTTGTTATGAAGGGGATTGCTCATATTGTTCAGTACAGAGTGGGAATCTCTAGCACGGCTCGGGAGGGAATCCTGTGTGTGTGGGTGTGTGAGCTTGATGAAATGAGATTTCTTGTGAAGATTATTCTGGTCACGCTCTACGTGGTGCAAACCAGGGCTTCACGTTTCTTCAGGTTCACATGCATTAGCTTTGTGGATGAAATGATTGATTGACAGGTTAGTTATGATCGATTTGGTAATGAATGGCTCAGATGCCTCAAAACACTGATAACGCTGCGTGTGCATGCTCTGAAAGCAACATCTGTACTCTATAATAGTCGAAGAGATTCCAGTGCATCCAGTGCACTTTAAAAACAAAGGATTGATAGCTGGATGAGTGTAATCCAGCACGGCTGATTTTGCTCTGATGCATTGACACGTGGCTCGCTCATTCTTATTCTGTGCTGCACCAGACTATAAAACACTAGCTGCTCTCTCACTACTGGTGCTGGTCACATGAGCGCAGTTGTTCAAAGCTGAATCTCACTAAACCTGCCAAGATTCATGCTTAAAAAAATATATAAATATTAAATATAAATAATAATATAGTATTTAAGAAAATACATAAATAATAGAATTGTATATTTATATATATATATATATATATATATATATATATATATATATATATATATATATATATATAATTACCCCCAAAATATTATTTTTGCATTACACTATTATGAAAATTATTATATTTTTGTTTGCGTATAATATATATATATATATATATATATATATATATATATATATATATATATATATATATATATATATATATATATAGCAAATTTGCATTACAATGATGTAAAAATATATAAATAATAAATATATTAAAATTATGCTTATTTTTTGTAGTTAAATATTTTGTGAAACTACAGTGGAAAAGCAAATTTCACAATTCTCGTTAGTGTGATGCAAAAATAAATGAATAATAATAATAATAAATATCTATGAAATAATTACCATAATGCAATTGTTTTTATATATACTGCATAGACAATTTATAATGTCTTTACCATGTCAGTATTTGTTTTATTGCCCTTCATTTATGTTGATTTAAATAAAAATTATAGTGTTTTAAATACAGTCATGAGAATTTGGAGCGGGAGATGCACTTTTTTGTAATGGAAAATAATAACACAGTGCAAGTAAGGTTAGTTTTATTTTTGAATTTTTATGGTGAAATATGACCCGGAAACTTACACTTAAGCATAATTTTAGGCTTCTGACAGTAGCTATAATGTGAATTCAAGTCCCTCATCTGGGAATCCCTGCACAGTAAACAGGAATGGTGTGATTTACAAGAAGTCCCTGAGTAAAGGCACAGCGACTGTTCAGGAAAGGAGTTATGGGTTTCTTGAGACGACAAAGCTCTTATTCTTGATGTGCAGTTTGTCATGACAGAGGTGTTGGATCAATGTTCATTACAGGAGAGACTGTGTAGCATGAAGGGTCATGACTGAATTAAGCTCTTTACTTAAGAGATCACAAAGATGTGTGCTTGGTTATATATTCTCAGGCACTCCACTAGTCAGTTTGCATATATATCCCTTAACAGATTGTTTAATGAAATCTAAAGATTAATGTATTACATAAGGCCTCTCCTTTTTCTGCTGTTGTGTTGAGTGATATAACTCTTATGATGTTCAGTGGTGTTGTCATATGCTGAATGTAGGAGTGTTTTTACACTTATGTAATATTGAAAACGCTTTTGCAGTCAGCATGGGCGGATAACATCCCACCTCCTGTTTCCAGCTAAACATCGCAGGAAAAAGCAAGGTCTTCACAGTTAGTAATGTGTTTTGATGTTCACGAGGAGTTTTATTGCTCATAATTGATGCTTTTGGAGAGACTAGACCACAGGGAAATAAAATCATGAATGAGATCTCTTATATTTCTCAGTTATTTCTCTTCGATGGAGAGCAAGTTGAAATGCTTGCTTCATAAGAGGAAAAATAGTTCACCCTAAAACCAAATTTGGTGGAAAATGTTCTCACCCTCAGGCCATCCATGATGTAGATGAGTTTGTTGCTTCATCAGATTTGGAGAAATGTAGCATTGCATCAATGGATGCTCTGCAGTGAATGGGTGCCGTCAGAATGAGAGTCCAAACAGCTGATAAAAACATCACAATAATCCACAAGTAATCCTGTCCATCAGTTGACATCTGGAGAAGACAAAAGCTATTTGTTTGTAGCAGTGTGTTTATAAGACATTAGTTAATGGACTAATATTACTTGTGGATTATTGTGATGTTTTTATCAGCTCTCATTCTGACGGCACCCATTCACTGCAGAGCATCCATTGATGAGACACTGATGCAATGCTACATTTCCACAAACCTGATGAAGAAACAAACTCATCTACATCTTGAATGGTTTGAGGGGAGCACATTCTCAGCCTATTTCCATCTTTGGGTGAACTAATCCTTAAATAAAGATTAAAACTCTTCTCAGATTTGCCGAGATCTCAAAATCTGCATTCGGGAGTCTGAAATCTCGGTATGAAATCTATTCACTATTTTAGGAGAATCATCTGAGACAATTTTACTTTAATGAAGCAGGATACTTAATGGAGCTCTAAATTATGAAGGGACAACATCTGAGCAATAACATTTTCCTCGGCATGTCAGTAAAACCCATTCAAGAGGCCTTCGTTCTTCATTTCCTTTCACAGTCAGCTGGTTCTTTTCCTCTCGGCTGTGGCGAATAAATGGGGTCTGGGAGTCATTGATTACGATGTGTTGTTTGTGGGCAGCAGATCCAGCTCTGAATTATTTATATTGGCAGTGATTTATGATTCTGAGCTATTATTAAGCACTAGTTTCCTGGGTTCTGCGATCCAGCGTCCTCTTCATTGATCTGGCCTGTATTGATATATTACAGTGGTCTGTTTTAACTGCACTCAGTGAAACACCATACGATAGAGCTGCCCACCTCTCTATAATTCAATCTTAGATGGAGCTGAATGGCAAAGATTGTTTCCGGTTTGTCGCCGTTCTTCAGTGTGTATTTGCTTGAAATGGAAAGAACTCCATGGCTGAAAATAGATCGGGTGTTTCAGCAGAGATATACAGTGGCCGCTCAGCTCGGATCGGGTCGTCATATTTCTGTCCACTATGCAGTTATAAAGAAGCTGTATCAGACCAGAGGATTTATTTTTATGTGGCTCTGGGGACACTAAACTGGCACAAGCATGATGAAAGCAGGACAGAGGACAGATGATACTTCTTTTTACTTTTATAATTTCCTTGTATTGTTCTCTCATTCTACTGTATTATTATGTCTGTTGTTTTGTCTTGCTACCCATCATCCATCCATCCATCAGTCTATTCATCCATCCATCATTTTTTCTAACATCTATCCATTTATCCATCTACCATTTTGTCCATTGTTTTGTTTATCTATCCATCCATCTATCATTTTGTCTATCTACCATCTCCATTTATCCATTCATCCATCTATCAATCCATCCATCCATTTATCCATTCATCCTCCATCCATCCATTTATCCATCCATCCATCCATCCATCCATCCATCCATCCATCCACCCTTCCACTGTTTTGTCAATCGTTTTGTCCATTCTTCCATCTATCATTTTGTCTATCTACCATCCATCCATCAGTCCATCCATCCATCCATCCATCCATCGTTCCACTGTTTTTTCAATCGTTTTTTCCATTCTTCCATCTATCATTTTGTCTATGTATCATCAATCCACCGATCCATCCATGTTTTGTCTATAATTTTGTCCATCCATCCATTTATCTTTCCCTCCATCCACCATTTTGTCCATCATTTTGTCTGTCCATCCATCCAATATTTGTCAAGCATTTTGCCCATCCATTCATCTTTGATTTTGTCTATTTCTCATCCATCCATCCATCCATGTTTTGCCTATCATTTTTTAATCCATCCATTTATATTTCCCTCCATCTACCATTTTTTCAATCATTTGTCCATCCATCCAACATTTTGTCAAGCGTTTTGCTCATTCATCTATCCATCTATCATTTTGTCGATCTACCATCCATCCATTCACCATTGTCTATTATTTTATTCATCCATCCATCCATTTTCACAATAACAAATGATCTACAACTCAAGCTCTCTCTTAAAGCACATGAACGAATGTGTGTATCTTTAACTGTGAGGGAAGAAATAAAATGAAACGTTGGTCAATTCAGGAAGCCATTGAATGTTGAGTGTGCGATGAGTCTGATAAATGACATTATCTGTTGATCTGATAGAGCAGAAAGAGGATCCAGGATTCATTAGTGACACCTGAAGCCCTGGGGAGAAAACGCTGTGGACTCGATCAGACCACAGAGAGACACAATGAGTCAGAACCCAAGAAAGCAACCCGAGCGAATGTTTTCCACTGAGGAATTTGCTGACGCACTGAAAACAGAATAAAGAGGCCATTGGGTGAAACTGAACCGAAGTCTTTATTTCTAAACTGTGGTGTTTGCTGCTGGAAAGACCAGCATTTATTGTGTTTGGATGATGGTTCAGATAGCCTCTGTTTTTATGACATTTCATTTGACATTTTTCTTTATTATTTATTGATTTATTTCTTGTGCTTTCCAAAAGCTTTTCTCGAAACCTCAAACATTAGAGCATAACAATGGCAAGATCAATTAAGTTCCAACAAATTTACATGCATGAACTACAAAAAATGTGGATAAATTTGAAAATGCCATTTTCGCTAAAAACGTATCATGTCTATTCCTTGTGTATCATCTGCAGTGAGTTTTTTTGAGGCTGTGCGAATGCGCAGAAAGCAAGTGAAAAGTTTTATGACGTTTCAGTGTGGATGAGACAAAGTTTGCAAAACGCTTGTGTGGACGGAGAGCGTTTTAAAATAAAAATGCTGTTTTTAAATGCATCTGGATTAATGTATATGTAGCCTAAATAAAAAAGCAAGGCTAATTGAATTTTTCTCTCAAAATTTAGATTTTTTTAAATGTGTTTCTGAGTTTATATCTAACAATCAAGACTTTGTTAATAATTTGTTTGTTATAAACTCAGAATTGAGATATAAACAATTCACAATTATGACTTTTCATATCTTGCATTTCTGAGTTTACATCTTTCTATAGTGAGTTAACAGTTAATTGTGTCTTTATATGTTACAGTTGTGAATAATGAACTGGTATTTAAGAAAATAAAAATAAAAATTGTGAGGAATAAATGTGCAATTACGAAAAAAAAAAGTCAGAATTTGATGTAAAACGTCTCTGATTCTCTCGACAGAAACAAAGTCTGATTTGTGAGATGTTCACTCAGAATTACAAGAAACAAAGCAATTTAAAAAAAATCCCCATGCGAGAAACCAACTTTCATATTAATCAGTATTTTTGACAGTTCAGAAATTAGTTGTGTGTCAGACTGACTCAGACCGCAATAAAGTGATCAGTTCGATTTGACAAAATCTTCTCTGATGTCATATCCTTTGGCGCTGTCTGGACTCTCGCTGCATGAGTCTGTAGATGTTCTCCTGAGCAACTTCCGTGAAATTAAACTAACGCTGGCACTTTCCTCTCAGATCTCATCATTTCAAATGGTTTTATTGGCCAGAATTCCGGTCAGAGGTGCCGGAACGAATCCGAACACATCGAAATTACTGCAGCACAGATGCCACAATAGCACTACAGTATGATTACCCAGAAAGCAACTCACTTTAGATAAGAGTGAGGATGAAAACCACATGAGGCGTTTATGGAGGAGTGTGTGTGTACAGTCAAGGCTTTATAACACACTCACTTCCTGTTTTAATGGCCATTCAGAGGAAGAGGAGAGAAGAGCAGCTTTGGGTGGGGTTGAATGGGGGTTCGGAGCGGGTTTGCATAATAATGCTCCTCTCCACTGCATGCCATGTGCTACAGCATGCATTGATAATGCATGGGAACACACGTCATCACAGTGCAGAGAGATGGAAAACTTTAAGAAATCCCCTCATTCCTGTACAAAGAGACTTCCACTCATCAAAAATGCACAAGCTCTTCTGTTTCTGAAGTGCATATACATTGTATATGCATTCTACCAGTGGAAAGTTACTTTGTCAGAATACCAAATGCAGAAGCCTTTACTCGTCTGAATGTTGATGCAAAGAGACAAACATAGTTTCATTGTGTTTGTTTAAGCTCGTTTTGTTCTGTTTTACTGGCTCATTTTCTCTCTGATACTTAACTCTTACTCTTCTGTCTGTTTTTTACAGTGAAGAAGGCCAAATATGATGGACCCCAGGGTGGGTAAACATCACAACATGATTTCACAGCTTTTTTCCTTTCGAGATATATATATATATATATATATATATATATATATATATATATATATATATATATATATATATATATATATATATATATATATATATATATATATACTTGTAAAGAATATTCATAGAGTACAATGCCATGTTTATTAGAAAGCTAGATTAGTGCATAGTTCATGTTACCTCTTTTTTTTAATACTTTATTTTAAGGTTAATTATAATAAATTGTTTAGTTTTTTACATTAAGTGATCTGGTTTTATGTTAATTTATATAGATTATATAAAAAAAATTGTCCAGTACAATACTTTTTGGTTTTACTGTAACTAACAATAAAAAAAAACATTTATTTAGTTTTTATTATTTATTATTTATTCATATCATTTACTTTTTCACATCCTTTACTAATCTAGTTTAATGTTAATTCATGTGAATTATTTAAAATAAAATAAATGTAATTAAATTTATAAAATCATTTATACATTAATTTATAAATTGTTCTGTACAATAATTTTTGGACATTACTATTTAACAAAAAAAAAGTTTTTACATAATTTAGTAATCTAGTTTAATTTTGTACATACATAAATGTATCCATTTATTCAGTACAATACTTTTGGAAAACTGTATATGAATGATATGATTGTTATCTCCTTTTTTTTCTCCTGCAGAGAAATTCAACACATACGTGACTTTAAAGGTTCAGAATGTGAAAAGTACGACCATCGCAGTACGTGGCAGCCAACCCAGCTGGGAGCAAGACTTCATGTTGTGAGTCCTTCATATTTTCCTCTGTCTTTTGATTTAATTTTTACTTTCATTTTCTCTTCATCTATGTGTCCCTCTCATCCCGTAGTTTTTTTCATGTGCCTTGTTTTTGTTCAGTTCTCTCCTGCACTCATTACAGTCAGTGTTTTATTAGTCTTAATCGAAACACATTTACTCTGATTATCTTCATGCTCATTTGAGTTCGGTTACAGAGTATTCCTGCTGCGTTCAGCAAGTCAAGAGAATCTCATTTGCTCAAAAGTTTCTCTCTTCTGACTCAGCACACTTAATGGAGTTTTTAAATATGACTTTATCTAAGACATTTTTCCTAGGTCAAATAAAAATACACATTATTGAGTCGAATAGTTTTAGATTATAGAGCTATACAACTAAATTATAACTTAATAATAAAAAAGATTTTAGGAGAATTTGATGAGATATGACATTCGGTTGGGTGATATGGCAAAAAATAAAAATATCTTTGACACATTTAAGAGATTCAAGATTTTATTTTATTTTTTTAAACCTAATTACGCTACGCTCCTGCTACAAAAACATCAACAACATGCTGCTGTAAGCATGTAAGAATATTGCTGATGCAAATATAACATACATGAAATAACCCCCATATAGCATACATGAATCACCGCGTAGCAGATCTATACAGGTGGAGCTGGGGATGGCGGAGGGTTTCTGAAGAGAGCTGCGACTACTATGGCATTCTCTAGTCATATATTTGAATGTTGAGCAGCCAGCTCATTGGCTACTGATACAGGAGAGAACCAATCAGCTGTGCCATGTGATAATGATGTCATCAGGTTAGATTGAGTTAGACCTATTGGACTGCACCATCTAGAGTTTCATGTATTTCTGTTATAAATGAAATTTTGATGTTTCATCTGCTTACCCCCAGAGCATCCAGGATGTAGGTGACTTTGTTACTTCAGTAGTTCACATTTTATTATTATTGTATTTACATTTTATATATTGTATTTATTTGTGATATGGCTTGCCATTTATTTCTTCTTATTTTATTACTTGACTGTAAACATTTTTAGATTAGATGACTGTAGTTTAAAAATATGTCCAAAAAATATACCCTAACTCCCTTCCAGTGTTAATTTTGACAGCAAATTCGGATTTAGTCTTAGTCTTAGTCTTTTGAACAACACACCATTTAGTTTTAGTCACATTTTAGTCATCTGAAATGTTTTAGTCTTAGTCTAGTTTTAGTCGACTAAATATCATAAGAGTTTTAGTCTTAGTCTAGTCTTAAGTCTTTTAGTCTTAGTCTAGTTTTTTTTTAGTAGAACAAAGTCAACTTAGTTGACTTGACTAAATGTTTCCATCAGTCTGTTATATAATGGTATTTATAAAATAAACATAAGGCCTGCTCTCAATGAAAAATATACATGCTCTCTGAAAAAGATATGCATTCGTCCTGAATGATATGCAATGCATATGACATTCTTTCAAGATGAAGTACAGTATTATTGAAATAGACAACCACCTATATTATATTTGTATTGTATGTTCATTCTATTTCTTTATTTGTGCTATTTACAAAGTTTACATTTTTTTAAGTTTGTTTTTGTTCATTTAAAATAGCACTGCATAGTCTTCACTGTAAAATAAAATACACAATCAAACCAAAATGTATTCAGACACCTTCAACGTTTCTTACAATATCACAGTTTATTTGCTGTAGTTTAGAAATTGGTAATAAAATATGACAATAACTCAGGGTTAAACTGTGTCAGAACAACAAATTCATCTTGATAATGTCTGATGCAATGCTTAATTTGGTTCAGTCTGTGGTGTGAAAAGGTTGCATTAGAAATAAAAGAAAGAAACACTTAAGCAAAACATGCACAGGTCCCTAATATTTTCTTTTTCTTTTTTTTTTTTTTTAGTCACTAGTAAAACAATATAATCTATTCTATCTGATTTTCGGATTGACTTTGGATAAATTCTTGTTAAAACTACAAAGTAATTCAATCAAGAGCAGTGAGTGATTTACTTTCATTTAAATACATTAAAGACACTGACAGCAAAGCTAGTAAATTAGGCGCGGTCACTTTAAGAGACAAATGCATCCATTATAAAGATACGCATCCGATTTCTTTCCAACGCTTTACTTTCACTGAAGACATAACTATAGACTTTTTCGAACACACTTTCCAAGACGGGTATTTCGACATATTTAGTATGTATTTGTTGTCGGTACAAAAGCAAGAAGACTTTGAGACGCGTCTCTGCTTGCTCCCTGAACACCAGAACACCAAGCTGCTGAATTGAGCTCTTTCACTTTTCGCTCTTTTTCTTATGTTTATTTAAAATGCGATTTGTATTTGTTCGTTCAGGGTGCAGGAGGACGCAAACGTCCTGAAAGAGAGCTCGGTTCAGTGTTACGCGAGTAACCAGCTGCTCTGCTCAGTTCAACTTTCCCGCATCGCGGGGCTGAAGCCAACTTGATGTGTTGAATGCTTGGAGCACGTTATAAAACGTATTCTTAAAATACACATTTCTGTTTTAATAAATGCTCATATTAAAACATAGCATTACACATAAGTAGGTACAAAAATAATCAGTGATACATTTACGACCCCATAAAAATTTGGGTCGCAATGGCATTTCAAAAGGTTGCAGTGTAGTTCCCTGTGTAAACAACTTAACTGTTATGAAAACGTCCTCGAAACTGTGCGAATTTCTGCAAACTCATCTTTGTTCTCTTTTCTGTGTAACTGCTGCTGCGTTTGTTTAGCTATTGCGCTCGCATTTGCCGCGGCTTTTTATAATGGCTTGGCTGCTTTTGCATAGATCAACCTACCCTCAAAGATTCGCACTGATTGGATCTCTTCTCCATTCGTCCCTCCCATATATTTTCGTCTCATTTTTATTCGTTGACTAAAGTGTCAGTTATATTTCGTCACGTTTTTCGTCATCATATCTGACTTTTTATTTAGTTTTTATTTAGTTTTCGTCCGTGAAAAAGGTTAGTTGACGAATATTTTTCGTCATAGTCTTCGTCAACGAAATTAACACTGCTCCCTTCTCAAAATAAAAAATTCCCCCGTAGGAGTCCCCTTATCACGGCTGTTTTGGGTTTTGGTTTATGTTCATGTCTTTTATTTTGTAGTTTGGCCACAGTCATGTTCTTCCCATGTGATTCTCTTAGTCTGTGTTGTGATTGGTCGTCTTAGTCTTGTGGCTTGTTTCTCATTGGTTTATGTCATGTGACCCTTATTGTTTGGTATTTATAGCCCTCATGTCACCATTGTTTCTGTGTAACTACTGTTTGTGAGTCAGTTCATGTTTAGTAGTGATGAGGAAATTAAGCTTTTCAAATCAAAGGTGGAAAAAGGTGCCTAGGCAGCCAGCGATTTTTGGACTAGAACATTGTTAAGTTGATTAATATTGTTATTAATTAGAAGTGGTTGTGAAGCGGGGATTACTATAAAATGAGCATGCACAGAACTACTCATGCACATATTTATTTGCATTATATTTCATTCTTAACAAAGAGGTGAATGACACTTGAAACCTGTGCACGGGGTTGACGTCATTTGAAACAAATGCGAGTTTACATCACACAATTCTGATAAAAGTGTTTTTTCTTTTTCACTAGCTGAAACATGCTTCCATAAATCACGCTTTCATGTCTATTTCTTTTTCAGTTATCCTGGTCTCCTCTCATGTTGTGATTCTATCCCTGTCATCTTCACTTTATCTCCCTCTGTCGCCCGCTCACTCGCTCCTGTGTTCATTCACACATCTTTCTCCGTGCGCTTTTGTTCATTGATAGCAGACAGATGAGCTCAAAGCGTTTGCTCTGGTGCAGCACGGCTGTTCTTACGTAACGCCGCTCTGCAGAGAATCTCCTTCTGCTCTCCAGTACGTGACGTGCCTTTGATAGCGCCGATGTTCAGAAGAGAAAACTGTACTGCAGACACTGCACTAATGACTACTGGGTTTAAAACTTGAATCCGAAGCAGTATGCAGTGAAAAATGTTTCAAACAGTAGTATGCAACAGCCTCAGCTAATATATATGGCTGTTTTGTGTTTTAAATAAAGATTCATATATATTATTGCTTCCAGTTGTCATACTAGAAATTAAATATGAGTACACGTGCATTTAAAATTTCTCTGTTGCATTGAATCTTACTTACAAAATAAGGTGTTTTCAGCTCAAAACATTTTGTTTCATGCACTGGTAAATTTAAATGTTTTGGGCTAATTTGCTTCCATAACATTATCTTCGTTCAGACTAGTGGAAATAAAACCATGCACTTCTGTTATATTGCACTTTATATATTTGTGTCTGTAGATTTATATTCCAATGAATATCTTGGTGAACTTCTGAGGTTTGTTCGTATTATTATTCACACACTGATTTATAGAACATTTAATTCCTAAAAAAAACAAATCAGAGATGTATTTCTTCTGAGTAATCAAACGAAAAATGATAAATGTCTCAAACTTTTCACTCTTATATGTCAACAAAATCAAACAAGAATTTTGAACCTGGATTTATGGCGGGTTCATATTTATGTTCTGGAAATGTATGCAAATGAGTGCATATTTAATTAGATGATGCCTCATTTGCATATTCAAACATAGCTTTTCAGAAATCTCGTAACACAAGACAAGTGTCTTAATGTACTGTTATTAATCAGCTGGGAAAATCGAGTGATTTTAAATTAGTAAAAAAAATATTTTTTATATTATTTTAAGTAATGGAATGTTTTCTGTCAAGCTTTATATACAGTAATTCATTATAGCTTAGAATTTATAAATTATATGTTCTTATAAGCACTGTATAGCTTTATATATTATTATACGTATCATCTGTGGTCAAGAAATTCTTGTTTGTGTTTGAAAGACATCAGGTTCGGCTTTCACTATTTTAATTTGTTGTACACGTGACTCACACAATGTTTCTAAACCCTGAGAAATGTGGCAAAATATCTGTATTTTTATTGGTATTATAATATTTGAAGCCACTCTGAAACCGCAGCATCTTAGAAATGTTGCAGTCTTCACTTCTCTTGTGGTTTTCTTTCTAACATTGCGTCCTGCTGTTCTGTAAATTAGGTGCGTGTTATATTTCTCCAGGCCATGTTTTGTTTCCTATTTGTTTCCATTTTGCCGTGATGTACTTATGTAAAGCAGTTTAGTCTATAAAATCCTCTCAGTGTGGTGCCAGCAATCAGATGCAAATGTCTCTCGATAAACATCGAATCTTGATTCCAGACGAGCTCTTTATCCTCGCAGCTCTCGGTTTGCTTTCCGCTTCATGCCAGGCTTGATCAAAGCTTTTAACTTTCCTCCGCAGAACATCTCACTGTCTTTATGAAAGTACAAGCAGCCTTTTCTCAGTCAGTCTTTGTTCTTTTTTGTTTCCTACTTATAGGTTCATTCAGCGGTTTACTCTGCAGTGCATCACCATTTATCTTCATTTAAAGGTTGTTCTGTTTTTTCTCATTCTCTTTCTTTTTCTGTCCAGTGAGATAAATCGTCTGGATCTGGGCCTGACGGTGGAGGTGTGGAATAAAGGACTGATTTGGGACACCATGGTGGGCTACGTTTGGATCCCACTGCAGAGTATCCGCCAATCAAACGAGGTCAGTGCTGCACTATTGAGTTTAAATAACACGGCTGATATGAGCGCTGTTATTTATACTGGTTTTTCGTTTAAAAGATTAATATCAGGTTGATTGAAAGATTAGTTTACTTAGGGATTTAATAGAGATTCCTGGGGCCGAATTCACAAAAATAGTTTAAAGAAATTTCATAAGATGAATTCCATTAAGGAAGAATGTTTTTAGTGCAATTCTTGAAAAATTCTCAAAAGTTCTAAAAAGATTTGATTTTTTTTTTTTATTAACAAGGAAATCAGGCTTTTATGAAAGCTTGTTTCTGCCACGTAATAAAAAATTCTCTTTTTCACAGAATAAAGATGATAAAGATAATTGCAACGGTTTTATCTGTTCTGCATCTTTTTTTTTTTTTTTTTTGCAATTTTTTATATAAAAAAAATCAATTTTTTTTTTATTTTGTTTGTTTATATTTTCCAATTCTACTTATTCTTCTCAAGAATTAAAAAAAAAAAACTTTTTTGCAATTGCAAGAAAAAAATCAGTAAAGTTGCAATTAACTTTTTTTATTCTATTTTTAAAAAACTTACTTCAAAAAAATCATAATAGTTAGATATCTCAGAATCACAAGAAAAGACTCATAATGCTGCATAATAATCATAATAAGTGTGCATATAATATTTGTTTATAAATAAATATAAGTTAAATAAATATTAAGTAAGAAAATAGAAGTTAAAAATAAATATTAATATTTTTATTTTAACTTTTTTTTTTCTTAAGTAAGAAAATAGACGTTAAAAACTTTTTTCACCATTTAATTTAGAGAAAAGACATTTTAAAAGACTGATTAAATTTTTAAGGTTTTATTAATTGATTTCACTAGACCCAGTTTTTATAGATTAGTACTGAATCATAAAACAGAATCAAGATTTTTTTTTTACATAGAACATAATATAGTAAAAGAAAATGCATTTCATGTGGCCCTAAATTAGCATTCATAGTTCTAACAAATATTGTCATAATATTTTACCCATCCTGCCCAGCCCTAGTTTCAATCTGATCAATTTTTTTAAATACAATACTTAATATCTTAAATAATTTTGTTTCTCAAGTAAATGTATCTTGATTTAAGCTTGCATTTGTATTGGAAAACAAGACAAAAACATCAAGTCATGAAATGTTGTGCAGAAACACATGCCAGATTGTAATATCTATATTTTAAAAGCTATGAAAGAGCCACATAAGAGCAGTACAGTTGTTCTCTGTGGTGAGGTCAGACTTTAAATGAAATCTAACAAGGATGACCGTAGCTGTGATGTCAGATAAGAGAAGTGAAGGTCAGGTTTTGGATTAGATCTGCTTCAGACACTGGATTTATGGCTGTAATGCACCTCAGATCTCCTCATCTCCTGTCCTGTTACGAAAGCCAATGTTTGCTTTATTTAAAAGCAGCGGTTTTATTGAGCCTCCTTCCATTTGCTGCTTTTATGTCCTGTTTTTATAAATGACCCATGAGTTTTTCCTTTTACTTTCATAACGTGACATGAATAATAAATCATCTGCTATCAATAATGAATGAGTATTTTCTGCTCTCAGCCTCTTCCTTCTTCTGATGTTCAGAGAGATTTGTTATTTTTGTGCATTTGTTCTGTAATATATGATTGTGCTTTATTGCTACTAGATTATATATAAAAAAGATATAAAAGCAAAGCAGTGGTGCATTATTTAATGATTCCTCAATTTATGTATCTTGTGCATAAAAGGTTTACTTTATAAAGTGATCGGATGCACAGTTTTCATCAAAAAAAAAAAAAATATTTTTTAAATCCCAGAGAATAAGGCTGTGTGTTTCAGAGAAAAAAAAGCTAATTAAATATTGTGAATGTGATTTATTTGTTTATTTTTTTACAATTAAAATAAAAGGCGCTTCAATTTTTGTGATTATATTATCAATATGACTAGATAATAATAATAATAATAATGATTTTGTTATTTATTCTGATCATTAGTATAACTAAACAGAAATATTAAACTTAAATTATATTATAAATATTCCGCTGTAAAATAAAAAATAGTAAAAAGAAATTAATTATTTAAAATGAAATTTAAAAAGTTTTAGGTTCGCTGTGCTTGTTTGAAGGGATGGACAAAATGGCCAAATTTTTGCTATAAAATAATAATAATATATTTTTATTATGATCATTAATAATAATAATTATTAATAATAATAATAATATAAGACAAAATTTTAATATTGTTATATATTTTATTTTATATATTTATATATTTTATATTTTACTTTATTTTAAGAAATAATAATAATAAAAATATAATCTATATAGTCTATAGTCTTCTTACAATTTTTTTTTTATTATTATTTAAAATGAATCCTTTTTTTTCAGGTTTGCTGTGCTTGTTTGTAGGAATGGACAAAGTTCCCAACATTTTAGCTATAAAATAATAATAATAATATTTTTTTATTATGATAATTAATTATTATTATTATTATTAATAATATAAATCAAAATTGTAATTTTGTTATGTTTTATTTTTATTTATTTATATATATATATATATATATATATATATATATATATATATATATATATATATATATATATATATATAATTTTTTTTTTTTTTTTTTTTTTTTTTTTTAAGAAAATCTATATTTTAAGAAAAAATATAATAATAATAATAATAATAATCTTTTTTTATTGTAGAACGGAAAAAAATATATTCTTAATTTCTTTATTTTCAAACATTAAACTATAAAGCTATTATTTTGGAATAAAAACCACATGAAGACCTTAAAGCTTCCCACGCTTCATGTTAGGTTTCCAAAAGCACATGATAAGTGACTGAAACAGATTCAAATGTGAGTTTATGTGAATCAGCATTTACTAAGATGCTGAGAACACTGGATTATGTGCTGCTCATGTGTAAATAAACACAGTTCTGCGTTTCACTCTGAAAAACAGTATGTGCCGACTCGTTTTACTTTCATTGATATTTGACTGAGAAATAAATGAGGAATACCTTTATTTGGTACTTTTAAGACGTCAAGAGAGATTAATGACCTCAGATTAACACTAACCTCGGAGCTCAGCCAATCATTGGAGCTGTCCTGATGATGTCACAGACGAGAGAAGACTAACGAGTCATCAGAAATCAAGGCGATGATCCCCAACGGCATTCTGGGAAGGAAAGGTTAACAGCTCTCTGTGACCGATCAGAGACGTGTATGAGGACATTGAGGCGTTAATGTGCAGTCGGAGACGAAGGTCCCACTTTTTAATTAAAAGAGTCGATCACTTTATTGGCAAAGACATCAGATGATGCATTTTTGCTGAAAAGACTTTACATGCTTGTCCTATAGGACTGACTTGAAAAATAGAGTTTTTAATCTGTTCTAAACTAAAGGAGTTAAATTGGGTTTCAATCAAACAATAGTTTGTTATTAAATTAATGAATGTTATATTAAAAAGCTGTCCCTATTACAGTAAATCTAAAGGAAATCCATCTTTTTTCTGCAGCAGGCCTTAAACTCTGAAATCAGGGTATAATTTTGTTACTTGAAATATTAGTTGACAAGGCATTTCATTTTTATTTTGGCATTTCTTGATCTATGCAAAACCTTGGGTCAACAACTGTTTTAAATGCTTCATAAATAAAGGCTGACTTGAATCAAATATATAGTAAATTAAAGTTATTTGTGTTTAACAAAGGCCCATTATAAATAAATAATATACAATATATGCATTGCAACGTATATATAATGCAATATGCAATTTATATTATACATGCATATGTATATACATATATACAAAATGTAAAGTATTTGTATTTAATGACAAAATTATATGCATGATGAGTCTTTAGGTGCATCCCAGTTCACAAGCATATGCACTGTTCTGTGTGTGTGTGTGTGTGTGTGTGTGTGTGTGTGTGTGTGTATGTGTGTGCGTGTGTGTGTTTGTGTGTGTGTGTGTGTGTGTCAGGAAGGACCAGGCGAATGGCTGACTCTAGATTCTCAGGTCATAATGGCGGATAATGAAATCTGTGGCACCAAAGATCCAACATTTCACAGTTTGCTTCTGGACACGCGCTTCGAGCTGCCTCTGGGTGAGATTAAACACATCACAGCTACAACCTCACTTGTTAAACACTTGTGCTGCCCAATGTTTTGATGGAAACCATCATTAATTGAATTTTTCAGGATTCACAGATGAATAGAAAGTTAAAAAAGCAGCATTTATTTTAAATAGAAATACTTTGTAAACATGTCATTACTTTTGATTTATTGAATGCATCCTTGATAAATAAAAACCTACTCCAGTGACACACAGACAACAGCAAGTAGAAATGTTTTGAAGGTCTGAGATGTAAATTAAAGGTAACTTTGGGCTATCGGTATATCCCATAATACTGTTTTAATAAGAAATGCATGAACAAAACAAAAACAATTGTTAATTTAAACATCATATTCATGTGCATGTTTATTAACGCTGAAACCGCTTAGCAGAACTTTTGCTGAAAGTTTTTAATAGTTTACATTTCTTTGCTACAAATGCATTTGTGAAGTCACAGACGGTCCTCAAACATCAGATGTGCCCTGTTTTTCTAAACAAATGAGCTCTTGTTCTCAAAAAGAAATACACCTTTATACTGAAGCTCTCTCGCTCAGTCAATATAAATGATGTGCTTTTACTCTGAAGTGGCTCTGCTGGAGTCTATTTCACTCTGCAGTCTGTTCTGGCCAAAGGTTAGACCGTTGTTTTCAACATCACATTTAGGAACTGGTGATTGTGAAACCGGCTTTGGATATCTTGGATGTTACTCAATCCACTGATTAGAGATTTGATGCTGAGACTTGTTTTCTGTGCGTGTGTTTCTCCAACAGACATCCCAGAAGAAGAGGCTCGATACTGGGCAAAGAAACTGGAGCAGCTCAATGCCATGCGAGACCAGGATGTGAGTCTCGTCTCTCTGTGCTGTAGTCTCTGCATGCACCAACACAAAAATCTCACTTAAAATTGACATATGTGACCCTGGTGCACAAAACCAGTCTTTAGTCTCTGAGGTGTATTTGTAGCAAGTAAAGATCATGTTCCATATATTAAAACTTAATTTTTGATTAGTAATATGCATTGCTAAGGACTTTATTTGAACAACTTTAAAGATGTTTTTTTCAATATTTAGATTTTTTTTTTGCACCCTCAGATTCCAGATTTTCCAGTTGTTGTATCTTGACCCTAATGACTGGTTTTGTGGATTCACTGTGGATTCACTTTCAAAACAGTAGCTGTGTTCACAATCGCAAATAAAACTTGTGAGATGCCATGTTATCATACATAGTAGTGCTGGGCAATATAACTATTAAAAAAAGCTCAATATTTTTCAAAATTTTGGAGAAAACACTGTTTTTTTCGTGCTTCCAGTGGAATTTAAATAGTTTACTGTAAAATCAAAAAAATATATTTATCTAGTTTTTGCGGATCTTTAAAAATTCTTGATTGGTTTCAGTTACTCAAATTAATGCCTTAAAAAGGTCTCAAATCAGAGCAGAAAGTCTTCAAATCATAAAGTCATGACATTAAATCTTGCATTCACTGCAGAAATAAATATCTTTATCTGTATTTTTTTTCCCAATCTTTAAATAAATGTAAATTTACTTGAGATGCTATATAAAGATGAAGCCTTGTTTTCTAATAAACTGAACGAAATGAAGTGCTTTTATGATGAGAACACGAACAAATATCTGAAACTTGTTTTCTTCCTGTTTTGATCAAGTGTGATTGATATCATAATCTCTCGTAAAGAGTTTGCATTGCCTTTAGAATGTTAATCTGGAAGCATTGCATTAATGTAACAGGTTTCACATGTGTCTGATGATTAGTATGTGTGTGATGTGTGTTACAGTATTCCTATCAGGAGGTTCAGGAGAGGCCTCTGTCAGTCCCGGGAACACAGTGCTGTGAGTCTGATGAATTACAACCTAAACTATTATGAAATTAACCCAAATATTTCCATTCCCTTTCTTTCACTTGTGAAATCCACCTGCATGCTTGACAATGCACACTTAAGCCGTTCTCCTTCAGATACTTTTCAAGCAAATATTAGTAAATGCTAAAATGCACATTTAATTCAAGCTTGCAAATAATGAATGTTTTATCTCAAGTCTCAACAATTTGGTAAAACCATATCTCCACATCTGACATGAGCGTGCAAGATCTTCTGGAGCTATTTCTGAGTAGCCATTGATTCTGATGGTCACTTATGAGAGCAGCAGATCAGATTCAGATTTCACCCGTAAATCGGATCATCTTCACAGTTCTGAGCATCTAAACCACTTAGTGCTGTAGCGGTTCAGTCCTTCCCGTATGTGTGTCACCGTTAATGTGATTCATGAATGATGGTAATGATAGAAGTCCTGCAGAATGAATGGAGCTCTGAGTTACGATCTTATTTCACACACACACATACACACACACACACATAGATTGCTGACACAGCTCCCAGGGGGGCGGGGCTAGACTGTGAGACCTTCTGATTGGCTGAGACATGCAGCTGGGAATCATCACTGGATGGCGGCCAGTAGCACAACACTGCGTCATCAAACCCATACTTTACTCTTTAGTCTTTTTGACTATCTGAGATGAGCTCTAGCCCAGAGAACCCAGCTGCATCGCTGCATGTAATTGAAGAATAGCTTTCTCATAGAGTAATATAGATTCAAGTTGCAGTTCTTGTTAAACGACAGTGTTTTTCTGAAGTACTCCTGAGCCCATGTGGCTATATCTAACACCGCAGCATGATGGTTTCTTATGCAATGCCATCTGAGGGGTCAAAGGTCAAGCACATTCACCTGAGCTTCCCTGCCTTGCCCTACACAGACTGAGATTCCTCTGTATTCCTTGAATCTTTTCACATTATTATTTATAGTAGTTGGCGGAAGACTTAAATTCGGTTCTGCGAAATGTGATTTTTGGCCGTCACAATCAACATTTGTTTTTATTTACGAAATTCATCAATGTTAGTCAATGAAAACTTTGGACATCTTTTCTTTGTACTTTTATCAATTAAATAAAAGTTAAAGAGAATTAACAAATCACAGATTCTTGTCTGGAATTGGGGTTTTCTGCTCTAGAAACGTCTGATTATTACCAATGTTATAAAAAAGTTAAGCAGTTTTATTTTAATTTATTTTATTTATTTTAACTGTGACACAATTTATTTTTCAAGATTTGTTGATGAATAGAAAATTGTAAGAACTGCATTTATTTGAAATATGAACTGTATGACATAGTTTACTAGCTTAAGTGCGTTTATTTATTTTTATCTTAAAAATATTGAAAAGGAAAGTACAAATCTAATCTAGAAAATCTGCATGGGTATGTCTAGTATTTATTTTAATAGCAATATACTGATAGATATAAATGTTGTATCAAAAATGATCAGCATTATGTCATCCTTTGCTTACCCTTATGCTTTACTGTTGTCATTGGAAACACTTTCAGCACAAACTCAGGTTAAACGTGAACACTGCATTGTGGGTAATTCTCTGTCTTCTTTTGTCTCTCACAGGTAACTGGTGGGGCGACCAGCAGAGTGAGTTTTCATATCTGTCATCATCAACTTATTAATCTGACATCTGCTGTCCTATTGGTTTTACATTGAATTAAATGTGCTTGATAAACAAACACACTCATGTTTCATTTGCTTTATGCTTTATGTGAAGGCTGACACAGTTATCACACTGACAGATATTCCACAAATAAACCGATTAATCATCTGCCTTTCGTTGCACAAAACTACGTTCATTTACAAAATGTTTACTGTTGAAGGCAGTAAGTTATTTGATCAGTATGCATTTTTATTTTACCACAGATTCACATATTTTGGATTTGTTTTCTTTTATATGCCATATTTCTGTCACTTTAGTTTAGTTTGTATTTCATGTTTTCTGAAATGTTTAAATATGCAAACAAGGCTTTATCTAATCAAACACGCACTAATTTGTGAATATTTCAGAAAGGAAATCTGAACATTGTATAAAGCCAGGTTCAAAATTCTTGTTTAATTATCAGAGTTAAACAGTTTTTACACCGTTTATTTATTTTTAACTGTAAAAAGCCATAAAAATAATCATGTTGGAATATAAAATCAGTGAAATGTGAACAAACTGTTCTCTTAATTCCTTCAGTATACAGAAAGGAATAAAACGTTAAAGTTTTTTTGAGAAATGGCCTTTAAAGATATGCATTGCAATTGAAAAATACTGAAGCAAATAGATAAAGTGTAATAAAACAAATGTGTATTTTAAGGAGTTTTCTTTCCAGTAGTCTATAAGAAGGCATGTTATAAAAATTGACCAATGTTTTTGTCTGTTCATTCAACACCAGGTCGTCACAGATTTGAATAGTCGTTTTAATAAACCCAAACGTGTCTTTGATTTGTGTGTGTGTGTGTGTGTGTGTGTGTGTGTGTGTAGACAATGATCCAGACAGCGCGATGGATGACCGAGACAGTGATTACCGCAGTGAGACCAGTAACAGCATCCCACCGCCGTACTACACCACATCACAACCCAACGCCTCGGTCCACCAGTATCCCATGAGCCACCAGCACCGCGGTCCCCGTGCCCCATACACACGCTCCAACAACTGCGACCTGGACTACGATCACCCGAGGGGCGTCAGGTGAGATGAGAGAGAAACTACTAGTCCTGTGCTCGTAACGCCAGCAGATTTCTAACAGTGCCTTAACCAGAGCCTTCGTGACCTTTGGTATTGTGTTGCTTGGCTTCTGTTTGTGTTACTAACATATTCCACATGGAATCATACAGAAACATCTCAGTAACCCAAAAAAAAAATCTATATGTAGAGCCTATATGATATCCCCCCAAAATATGTTTAAAAAAAAAAAAAAGTTATATATTTTTATTTTCCTCCATATATACATATATATTGTTTATATGTATTTTAAAGTATAAAACATTAATATTTATTTTTATATATTTATATTATAAAGCTTGTGGAAACAATTGTGGAACAATACTGTTCAAATGTTTGGGATCAGAATGATTTTTAATGTTACTGGAGTTTCTTCTGCTCATCAAAGCTGCATTTATTTGATCAAAAATACAGGAAAAATAATAATATTGTGAAATATAAGTATGATGATGTAAAATGACGTTTTTCGATTTTAATATACATTAAAATCAAATTTATTTCTGTGATGCACAGCTGTATTTTCAGCATCATTCCTCCAGTCTTCAGTGTCACATGATCTTCAGAAATCAGAATAATATACTGATTTATTATCAGTATTGAAAAGCTGCTTTATATATATATATATATATATATATATATATATATATATATATATATATATATATATATATATATATATATATATAATTTTTTTTTTTTTTTTTTTTCAGGATTCTTTGATGAATAAAAACTTAAAAAGAAGAGCATTTATTTAAAATAGAAAATTTTACAATATACAATACAGTTCGAAAGTTTGGGGTCTGTACATTTTTATTGTTTCTTTTTTTTAAGAAATTAAAACTTTTATTCAGCAAGGATGTGTTTAATTGATAAGAAGTGAAAGCAAAGATTTATATTGTTAGAAAAGATTTATATTTACAATAAATGCTGTTCTTTTTAAGTTTTTATTCATCAAAGCATCCTGAAAAAAGAATCACAGAATGATTTCTGAAGGATCATGTGACACTTTATACTGGAGTAATGATGATGCAAATTCAGCTTTGCATCACAGAAATAAAATATATTTTAAAACATATTAAAATAGAAACCATTATTATATATTGTAAAAACATTTTGCAAGATTACTGTTTTTTTTTCTTTATTGTTTTTTTTTTTATCAAATAAATGCAGCTTTGATGAGCAGAAAACACTTCTTTAAAAAAACATAACAAGTCATCCCAAACTTTTGAACTTGTAGCATATATATTTTATTTGTTTGTTTATTTATTTTTTTAACCTAAAATGTATTTTAAAATTTATTTGTGTGTGTGTGTAAGTGTGTGTGTCTTTGAAATATATTTGGGCAATCGGAGGTTTTAACAAAAACATATTTTCAATATGAAAAATACATATATATTTCATTAAGCCACACTGTTTCCAACATATTAATTTCAAATATATTTTGGCCAGACATTTGGTTAAACAGATTTATTTAATATTAATGAAACAACCCTGAAACAATCATGACACAGTGATTTGATGCGGTGTGAGAAGGTGTTTCTCAGCAGGTATGAAAGTGTGTATTTTGCTCATTCTTTCTCTTCGGTTCTCCAGTAATGGACTCATTCATCATGTCTGATCGGCGTGTCTTTTATCTCGCTCTTTTTTTCTGCTACACTTTTTCACCTCACAAAGACCTTTCAATTCGACTGTCTCTTTTGTTTCTCTTCCATTATTCAACCAGACGAGTTTTCATTGATTTATAAAAATACCTGACATCAGCATGACTTGCTAAAGGGCTCAATGGATCTGTTCCTGGATCAGCCCTGTTTGCAATAAGAAAGGCAGTAGTAGCCTGTTCACTCACATTTTTGGACATAGACTTTATAGTGCACAATTCAAACTAAAATTTTTATAATTCATGAATGAAAATATTTTGTAACATGATTTTGGTACCATTTACATGGTAATGCAATGTCTGATTCTAAAATGGGTTTTAAAGGATGAATTTTGAGATTTTAAGTTTTCAGTTGATAAATAATTTCTGATGATTTCTAAAATGTGATAGAGAAAAAGGCAAGTCATTTTTTAAAACAAAGGTCAAAACTCCAGTTATAATTTAGATTTTTGAGGCTGCACTCTTGTCATAAATTAATCTATTACTTTTCCTACATAATTTTTTAACAAAAAACATTGGTAAAATATATATTTGGGAGTCTTAGACCTTTCAAACGATTTATAGTTTGTCAAGATTAGATTAGATTTAATTGTAATATAGTTAGGTAAATGTAGGCGTCCCGTATACAGGACAGGGTGGGATTTAAAGGGTTAAAAAATGTCAGAGAAATTAACTTAATATAAACAGACCACATTTAAAAAAAATTCCCCCAATTTTTTTATATCCATAAATTTACTTCTCAATCAGTTTTTTTTTAGAAAATAAGAATTTTTATCTTATGTCATTGTGCATCTCAAGAAAATATGCACTGATTTAAGAATATTTAGGTATTTGTACTGGAAAACAAGACAAAAATACTGAGGAAGAACATCATTTAATTTAATTTAATTTAATTTAATTTAATTTAATTTAATTTAATTTAATTTAATTTAATTTAATTTAATTTAATTTAATTTAATTTAATTTAATTTAATTTAATTTAATTTAATTTAATTTAATTTAACAGACGCTTTTATCCAAATCGACTTAGAGTGCATTCAGGTTATAAATTAAATTAAATTAAACATTAGCCGACACAGTAAGGGATATAGTCAGGGAAATAAAGTCAAAATTAACCAAACTGTTTGCATAAAATGTGTGTAGACTTTTTTCACTCTTCCCAAAACACAGAGAGCATGCCGATCTATTTCTCTTCTTCTGCATAATCTTTGCTCACTTTCCGTCCTCCTCCAGCCCGACCGGGAGCTATGCATCCTCAGCCGAGCTCAGTCACTGCAGTTCCCAACTGAGCGAAGAGTACGGCGAGCGAGAACTTTACGACGAGAACGACTCGTACCACTCCTGCCACTCGTCCGTGTCCTACAGCAAGGGCTCGCCGGACTGGGACGAGACGCAGGGCGCCTACAGCGATGAATGCGCCTACAGTAAAGATGGAGGAGAAGAAGGTGCTCTATTCGAGGAAGAAGATGCTGACCTGTATCCAGAAGAGGTGGACATGTACGAGGGCGAGGAGGACTTCAACTATGTCGATGAAGATTTGTATCCGGTGGACGAGGACCAAGAGCTTTCGTTCACACCAACTCCAACCAGCATCGCCCCAATACTGGAGGTCCCATCAGCCGCGAGACCCCCTCTGGAGAAACAGGCCTCGCTTCATCAACAGTCTCAAAACGCCAGCCAACCATCCAATAAGACACAACCCCAACCTCAAATCAAACCCCCAAACCAGCAAGTTCCCACCTCCCAAAAACAAGCACCGCCCCAACAGCAGTCCTCAGGCCCCATCCCTTCGGTTCAGTCTTTCTTCGCCATGGCTAAGCCGTTGACTGCTGTGTTTGGGTTGGGTGGATCTACTTCTTCACCAACACCTCCTGCACCAAAAACTCAATCCCAACCTCCACCAGCACAATCCCAGCCTCCAGTGACTCAACCTCCTGCTCCTGCACCTATCCAACAGATGCCTCCACCTGAAACCAAATCCCCTGAGCTTCCCGCTCCTGCCCCAACATCCATCTCCAAACCTGCACCCGAACCTAAACCTCCAACCCCGACCGAGGAGAAACTGCCCTCAGTAGAGCCACCGATGGAGGAGGAGCCTCCACTTCAAGAAGACGACGCTGTCATGGAAGAACCTCCAAAAGAGGAAATAAAGATTGAGAGTCCGCCTCCATCTCCTACTTTCGAAGAGGAGGAACCGGAACCGGAACCTGAACCTGAGAGGTACTTAAAACCAACAAACCTGACAAACTTGGCCGCCTAAAATGCTTAAATATTATTTATTGTATGATTTGTTTGTAGGATATTTGACCTGGTGTAGGGGGTCGACCAGCTTGTTATCCAACTTGGCCAGGTGTTAAGTGCCAAAACCACTTTAAAACCAGTAAACCAGACTAATTTGGCCACCTTAAATGCACAAACCACAATTATTGGATGACTAAATCTGTGTTTCTTGGATATTTTACCTAGTTAAGATGGTAAACCAGCTTGTCTTCCAGTCTGGCAAGCTGATAAGTGCCCAAAACCACTTTAAAACCAGTAAGCTAGAGTAATTTGGCCACCTAAAATGCATAAACCACAATTATTAGATTATTTAATAGATGTCTTTAGGATATTTGACCTGGTTTAGATGGTCAACTAGCGTGTCTTCCAGTCTGGCCAGCTGATAAGTGCCCATAACCCCTTTAAAACCAACAAAACTTGACAAACTTTGCCGCCTAATAGGCTTAAATATTATTTATTGTATGATTTTAAACTGTTTTGTAGGATATTTGACCTGGTGTAGAGGGTCGACCAGCTTATTATCCAGCTCGGCCAGCTCTTAAGTGCCAAAACCACTTTAAAACCAGTAAACCAGACTAATTTGGCCACCTTAAATGCACAAACCACAATTACTGGATGACTGAATCTGTGTTTTTGGATATTTTATCTGGTTTAGATGGTCAGCCAGCTTGTCTTTCCATTCTGACCAGTTGATAAGTGCCCAAAAGCTTGGCCAACAAACCACATTTATTGGTTGAATTAGAGCTGTTTTTAATTACTCTAGTGTGGATGAATCCAAGAGACAGCTCCAGGGAATTGTTAGCCTAATTTTGTTGCATTAAAGATTGCAAACATTGTTGTCTGTCTGTGTAGTGAAGCGGTGAAGGAGGAGTTGAAGGAGCCGGTGGACCCAGCGGTCAGAGCTAAGGAGAACTGGCTACGACTCTTTGAGAAAGTCCGTCAACAGTTACAGGAGGTGAGGCAGTTCACTAGCTTCTGTAGAGCGCTTAAGCTATCACGCTATTGCTGGACCCAGAATCAGTTTATTATGTTGATTTATGTCTTGTTTTTACTTGCTTGAAATGCTTGAAATCAGCATGAATTCAGGAAATCACAATTGACCAGTTTATATCTGAATACCTGTTCTTGATGTTATTGCGAGAGATTCAGTTTGTGTTATTTCACAATAAAAAAATGCTTGTCTTTTAAATTTTTTTTCACAACCACTGCAAACTCACATTCATTTTCTCTCCGTTTCATTTACATTATGGAAGTATAATGATTTGCAAACAATATTTGTTTTTATATTTTCGTACACATTTTCTGCTTATAATGCGATGAGACACCATGCTAATGCTAACGCCATTCTAACCGCTGTCCTGATTATTTCGCATTTTGCCACGTCCTCTTTGCTTCTTTTTTGTGTGCGTTATTCTGTCGACACTTTATCCTTTTGTTGTCTGTTTGTATCCCACCGTTTTGTCGTCTTTCCAGTCTCTTTTCATTGCTTTAGCGATTTGCATGTTCGCTCAGATGACCCATGATTGGACGAGACTGTCAGGTGGGTCTGTTGTTGTTGGTGTGAACGTTCTGTAGTGGTTTTCTGTACGTTTTTAACTTGTGTGCATAAAACATTAGCTAAAATATTTGGCATTCATTAATTTTTAAGTAATTAAAAACATCACGAAATTCCTGCATTAGCTAAAAAATCTATAAATCTAAGAACGTTTTGCAAATGTTCCTTTTACGTGATATTTGTAAATATTTCTGGATGAACGTTCTAAAAGTCCAGCTTTTTAAATGTTTCGGAATATTTTTGTATAAATATAATTGCTTGTAAATTGCTGAAACACATTGCACATTTTGTTAAAAACTATATTTAATGCCAGTCAAATGCTATATTTATGCAGGAGGTTTACTGAATGATTGATATTCTGTTGTTTTTCTACTTTAGAAAGTAGCTTTTCTACTGTTTTTTTGCAGTGGTATTTTAGTGTGATGTACTTTTATAGTTTTTTATACATTTTATATATTTGTATATTTTCTATGTTTTTAATTTAATTAAGATTTAATTTACATTTTTTTGTCATTTTGTTGTGTTTTTGCCTTTTTTGTAAGGTCTATAATTTTTATTAATATATTTATTTTTATTTATAGAAATGTTGTCTTGACCAAAAAAAAAAAAAAAAAAAAAAAAAATGTATATATATATATATATATATATATATATATATATATATATATATATATATATATATATATATATATATATATATATATATAATTTTAATAATAATTTAAATAATAGTTTATATATATTTATATATTGAGTTAAATGTTTATTTTATTTTAAGCAAAATGTTGATGGTTTTAGCAAGTAAGCAATAACCCTGGTTTTTTGTAGTAAACTTTTGTTGTGTTGCCGTGTTTGTGTTGAATACAAAAAAATATTTTGACTCTGATCAAAGCTAATCAGCTAATAAAAATGATCAAATATTCATTTCTCTCTCTTTCTCTTTCTTTGTCTCAGGCACGAGGAGAAACAGACTCTCAGTCGCTGTGGTTCGGTAAAGGAGGGTGAGTCTAAGTCAAACTCTTCTCCAAAAACTGATTATAGAGCAATCAACAACTAATAAAAGACGTCAGTCAAGTGGAATGACATTGGTCTAATGCACACTTATATATTAAAGTGTTTATCTAATCATACTGATTCCTCAGACTTCTGAACAAACATAAGACAGTTTTACATGCCGTTAGGGAATGCATGAACTATTAAAACGCATAGCTTTAATGCAATGGTTAAAAACATCTGCCAAATGCACAAATGCAAAAATAGCAACATTTCTACTTCTGTATTAATTAGAGATGACATACTGTATCTTGCTCTGTGCATAATGGTTATATTGCTGATGACGAGGCAGTGAATGGATCTGATTTTCTGTGTGCATCTGAGGAAGGGAGGTTATTTTCATGCAACATTACGCTTATGATTATGTCTATTTCTCCAGGATGGGTGGAGCGCTGTACAGCATTGACAGCATGCCTGATCTGAGGAAGAGGAAGACCATTCCTCTGGTCAGAGATCTGGTGAGAATCCAACAGCAAAACCTCAGAAAGTTTATGTGTTAAGTTCCTCTCCATTGGGACGGATTGGTTTACTGGTTACAATTACAAACCACAATGCACTACAAACTCAGAAGTACAAAAATGACCAAAATTATCTTATTAGTAAAATTCACCCTTGTATAGAGTAAGACAAGCACACTTTAGTAATTGAGAAGTCAATGCATTTACTGTATCAGTGTTTCATTAGGGTAATACATTCTTAAAGTCTGTGCTTTCTTTTGATTGGCTGTTTGGGACACATTACTTTCTCTTTTAACAGTTTTTGTCTTTTCTTTTTTCTTTGCCTCTGCTGTCTGGACTCAGGCTATGGTAAGGATTTGTAATGATTAATTCACCATTGTTTTCTTTTGGTAAATGTTACAATTATCAGTGTTTTATAAGTTAACGTCTTGGTAAATCTGAGACATTCTTGAGATCTCTTCTGAAGAGGAGACACACGTGAGATTTTTCTCTTTGGTGAAACTCTGTGAAGACTCCATTTCTCTCTGTTTCATCTAATTGTTATGAGATATTAATGATCGTGTGGTGTTTTAGTCTTTAGTGCAGAACTCTCGTAAGGCTGGGATCACGTCTGCTATGGCCTCTAGCACACTCAACAACGAGGAGCTGGTCAGTGATGAGTCTTTCTACAAGAATGCCCTTACTAAAACAAAAACTAAAAATACTAAAAATATTTTTGACTATAATGCTGAAATAAAATAAAATATAAATATTGAAGTTGAAGTACTGAAGTGACAAAAACTTGAAATAAATTAAAATAAATTGAAATTTAAAATAAAAAATGTTAACTGAAAAAAGTTAATAAATATTTTATTTTGTAAAATATTTTTTTTTTTGTTCCTGTATAAACTAAATATCATTGGTGATGAGTGGAGAGATTTATTCTGATTGACAAAAAAAAATTATGTTAACAAATAAAATATTAAATTAATGTAAAATCAATAAAGCTTTAATAAAGAATATTTTGCATGCATTCGGAAAGCAAATATGAATAAATGGTATTTTTTATCATTTCATTTTTTTATTCTTTTATAAACAAAATGTCATAGTGATGAGTAGAGATTTATTCTGACGAAAAAATAGTTAAACAAATATAAATAATAAATTTAATACCATTTATATATATAAAATAGCTTTATATTTTTAACATGCATTAAGAAAAAAAAAAGACTAAATACCTAATAAAATAAATGTCATGCTGATGAGTGGGGATTTATTCTCATAAAAAAGCAATTGAGTTAAAAAACAATGTTAATCATAAATATAACACCATTAAATATAAAAATATATATTTATTATTAATAGCTTTATATGTCTAACATGCATTCAGTAAGAAAATATGAATAAATACAATATTTTATCATTTTATTTTTTATTTCCACATGAACTAAATGTTATGGTGATGAGTGGGGAGATTAAAAAAAAATATATATAATTTTAAGTAATATTTTAACACAAATGATAAATTACTGAATAAATATAATATCAATGTATAGCTTTAAATACTAAAAATGTTTCATGAAACTGAAACATGTGAGTATATAGTTCAGCCATAAATGTATTGGCTCATATATATATAAAAGCCTAAGTAACGCTGGTGTGTTTGTGCTGGTGCAGAAGAGTCATGTGTATAAGAAGACACTGCAGGCTCTGATCTACCCCATCTCTTGCACCACGCCGCACAACTTTGAGGTGTGGACGGCCACAACACCCACCTACTGCTACGAGTGCGAGGGTCTGCTGTGGGGAATTGCGCGTCAGGGCATGCGCTGCTCCGAGTGCGGCGTCAAGTGCCACGATAAGTGCCAGGACCTGCTCAACGCCGACTGCCTGCAGAGTGAGATTTCAATGCTTACTAGGGCTGTCAAAAATATTTTCAAATATTTGTCAAATTGAAATAAAAATCTACATTAGAATGCACGAATGTTGCATTCAAATTTTAGGTTTGCATTAAGTGTATCATTGCATTTTAATGTTTTTGTTAGCTTATCCAATTGAAGCCGCTAAATGCGGCGCAGCTGTTTTGTTAATTACAAATATTGCAGGAAAAGGGAACATCAATGCAGAGAAGATGCCATTTAAGTCAAAACTGAAACAAAGCCATTCATACAAAACACATATTTTGAACATTTTCTAGAGGGACATCTATCACCGTAGCCGTTTAGAAAGCCATGTAAAATTAAACCAAGTTTAACTTTGAAAAAACAGATCTTGAGATTTTATGGCAAGTTTTTTTTACCCCATCACACTACAACACTACAACAACTTTTTAAATAAAAAATGTACTCTGTGTGATACTCTTTGTATTAAATGATGCATATATGCATGATGCTGTTTTGTTTATAGTTGTTTAAGCAACATTACATTTTTTCACAGATAGTAATGTTATCCTATGCTTTGAATAAATGTGCATTAGTAATATTTTGCTTGATGACCCCTCTTATGGCCTCAGGAGAAAAGCCTAAAGCTTTTTTTCACCCTATCTGAAATTATGCATTTTGAATGTGAATATAATTAGAAATTTGATCATATTTAAATTCAAAATTAAAATGTAGTTTTTTTCAGCCATGTTGCCAGCCCTAATGCTTAATGCTACCTTTGATTTTAACATATTTTCTCTTTAACTCTTTCCCAAACACAGAATTTTCCGTTATGCATAAGATAATGCTTCCCCACTAACTACGTCTTAACGTAAAGGTCTTAATCCTAAACATGATATAATTTTTATGCATGATTGATGTTGTGGATGTGATGGTCAGGGGCTGCTGAGAAGAGCTCGAAGCACGGCGCTGAAGACCGAACGCAGAACATCATCATGGTTCTGAAGGACCGCATGAAGATCCGCGAGCGCAACAAACCCGAGATCTTCGAGCTGATCCAGGAAGTGTTTGACGTTCCCAAAGCGAGCCACGGAACGCAGATGAAACAAATCAAGCAGAGCGTTCTGGACGGGACGTCGAAGTGGTCAGCCAAAATCAGCATCACAGGTGAGCTCTGAATTACAGTTATCAGGGATTAGCATATCTGTAACTAGTGGTCGACCGATATATCTGCCGATATATATATATTTTTTATATATATCGGCCAATAAGTTTTTCTGTTTGGCCGATGTGTTCAAGGGGGGACTTTTATTTTGTACTCTCTCTTGTTCGCTGTCGCCATTAATAGTTCTGTCTAATATGGATACAAGTCTGTCTAATAATCCGATAAATCTGTTAAACAAAGGAATTAAAATGTAGACTAAAAAGTATTAAAAGGATTGCTTTTATATTATTAGTAATAGAAAGGCAAACATTATTATACTTTCTTGTTTGCCGTCAGCAAATACACATGTATACAATTTAAACAAATCTTTGAATGACTAATGAAAATTTAAATTAGAAAAACGTGCAAACTTAGTCGAGTCCTGTTGTGAGATCTTGTGAAGTGTGCATGTGACCACATGATTGCGTGTTCAAATTAAGCTGCGCTTTATGCATTTTCCCACAGTCATATTCATATCATTTTTTCTGTGTGCTGTATGTAAAATGAGGGTTCCCTTGGCTTTATTTGAAAAAATAGGATTAAATAGAGTTCCCTGTTGGTTACAGTGTTTACTCCCTTTTTAATGATATTTTTATTAAATATTTATTTATTTGTGAAAAATACTCTGTCATCTAAAGTATGTTTATTTTACAAATGTGTTTTTTATCCATTTTAAACATTTCTTAAATATTAATCAAAATAAATACATTTATATCGGGTTTATATCGGCCATCTACTTTCCAAAATATCGTCATCGGCTGGCAAAAAAAAACAATATCGGTTGACCTCTATATGTGAACCATGCTGGCAAAATGAGTCGGAATGCACACGGAATAATTTTGAGCTACAGACAAAATAAGTGAAAATTGTCTATTTGGGGAATTCACAAAAAAGAGCTCATTAAGCCCTTCTCTAGCGATCCCAATGCTCCAAATATTAATTTAACATTAAGAATGATCTTTATTTGTACATTTCTGAGAGGAGTATCAACCTTTTGAAGGAGTATCAACCTTCATAAAGCATTAATTAGATTTTTCTCAGAATTGAGTTTGTTGACTCTTATGACTTCAAATTGATGTCCAACAAAACATGCATGCTTTTGAATGTATTGTAATAGGGGATGTGAAAATTTAAGTAACTGAAAATGTGTTCATTGTGACTAATTTTGCCAGCACAGGCACGTGTGTTTGCATCGTCTCTAAAGACATGATTTTCTCTGTGTTAGTGGTTTGTGCTCAGGGTCTGCAGGCGAAGGATAAGACGGGTTCGAGTGACCCGTATGTTACAGTACAGGTGGGAAAAACCAAGAAGAGAACCAAGACCATCTACGGCAATCTCAATCCCATCTGGGATGAGAGCTTTCACTTGTGAGTTCATGAATGAACTTTTTTAAATTACATATTTATTATTATCCAACTCTTTCTTTAAAAAAGTATGTTGATTTTATGAGGTACGTAAGGTACATAAGAAAAATAGCTTTATTACAATAATAAATATTAATGGGCGCTTTGTTGTGTTTTCATTCCCCATGTGCTCTGTGTAACTTAAGTTTCTGGCTCCTGTTGATTATGTCATTTAGTTCAGGTGTGTCTTGTCCATGATCCTCGATTTTAGCCTAATTTTTCACTCGCTGACAGGTTTTTTAAAGCAGGGTTATTTTAGTACCACTAAGATGTTATTGAAGTTATATTATATTTATAATATTTTAAGCTAGATTAAATTTTTTGCGTTTCCTGGTTTCATTTTAATTTTAGCTAGATTTTTTTGTAATTTTCTTGCATTTTTCTTGGTTTTCGGGGGATTTTTAATGTCTATATAGTTTTTATTTATTTTTATATCAGTTTTGGGTCTTTTAGTACATCAACTTAAGATGAAAATGAAATGTAAAATATATATATATATATATATATATATATATATATATATATATATATATATATATATATATATATATAAATGTAGTTTGTTTCGGTAAAAAAATATTTTATTTGAAGTAATGATTTTTTTTTCCGATTTTGGTTTAACGAAAATGTTTGTGTCATGTAAATGTTTTTAATTACCGATAATAACCCAGGTTGTGTCTCTGGTGTGCAGTGAGTGTCATAACTCTTCCGACCGGATAAAGGTGCGCGTCTGGGACGAGGACGATGATATCAAGTCTCGTGTGAAGCAGCGGTTCAAGCGGGAGTCTGATGATTTCCTGGGACAGACCATCATAGAAGTGCGAACGCTGAGTGGAGAAATGGACGTCTGGTACAACCTCGGTGTGTCAGAGTTGCTGCATAGATATTTTAGTTATATCTCTATGTATATGATCTTGGAAGAATGATGAAAATCTCTCTGAACAGACAAGCGCACGGATAAGTCGGCCGTGTCCGGAGCGATCCGCATGCACATCAGTGTGGAGATCAAAGGAGAGGAGACTGTGTCTCCGTACCACGTTCAGTACACCTGCCTGCATGAGGTACATGCAAACTTTGAAAAATGCCAAATATCGGCCGATATATCGGTCGACCACTATTTACATATATTGAATATATTGAAATCCCTCATAAACATATTGACAGTATAGTTAGATACGTATGTTTTTTGATGCATCAACCCAGCTAACAAGAAACACTCTCACAACTTTCACTAAGGTTTTTAAAAGTCTTAGAACAAAATGCTCTTAAAGTAATGTTTATGTATTATGTTATGTTTATGTATTTATAATTTATTTAATTTAATTTAAATTTAAATTTAATGTTTATGTAACATTTCTATGAGTATTATTATTTGATATACATTCTCATAACAACATTCAGACCAACATTCTCCAAACGTCTTTTTGATGTTATTTGTATTTGATGAATGTTCTTAGAATTTTTTATTTTACTTTTAAATAACATTCTCATGACAAAAAGAACACAGGATTTGAACAGAATTTGAATGTTCCATAATATATTTTTAACATTCCAAATAAATGGCCAAGTAGCATTGTTTTGTATCAAAATAAAGTTGGTAGAATGTTGGATGAAACGTTTTTGTAACCTTTAACTAACATCATAACCACGACAAGAGAACTTTTTAACTTAGAATACTGTTATACAATGTTATATTTTGGGTAAAATATAAGAAATGTCAAAAAATGTTCTAATAATCTGGACATTTTAACATTCTTAGAATTTTTTAAATAAACATTCAAATAATGTTATGTTTTGGCTGAAAATAAATTTAGCAGAAGGTTCTAAGAAACCTTTTGGTAACATATTTACACCATCCAGTCAGTTCAAGATGCTTAAAATCAAATATTGCCAAATTTTTTTGTGAAGGCTGTTTCATGAATCATCTTTTTTTTTTTATCTCTTCTGTGTTAATGTGAGTGTTTATTGATTTATATTTTAGCTGCATCACTTTCAGTAGATCTGCTCACTCTGAAAGCTCATTGGTATTAAAATTACACTCCACACTGTACATTAGAAAAAACATACTTTCTAATTGTCTACGTCATTTTACAAAGTAAATGTCACTTTACTGAAAACCAGTGTTCTTTTAGTATTAATTATATACTAGTGTAGTTTATATAAAAATTAATAATAAGCTTTTATTTTTAGTAATTTGGTTATGTGCATTTGTCATTTTTGTATTTCGGTTAAATTTATTTGTATTTCTGTTTTATTTTTTATTTTCTAAGTTAGAAATTTAAATGCTTAAGCTTAAAATTATTTCATTTTTGTGTAATATTTATAATACATTTTATTTCATCTTTGTTTCAGTTAACAACAATGTTTTTATTGATATTAAACTGCTGGAAACTCATCACACCTGTTTAGGACGTGATGCAGAACTAAATCAGAGTAAAGATCTTCATCCTCAGGACTAATCAGTGAGTCCTCTTCCCATGATGTTTTGCAGCACATCTTCCACTACACCACAGAGAAGCAGAACAGCGGCGTGGTGAAGATCCCTGATGCCAAAGGCGATGACGCCTGGAAAGTGTACTTCGATGAGACGGCGCAGGAGATCGTGGATGAGTTTGCTATGAGATATGGAGTGGAATCGATCTATCAGGCCATGACGTAAGCTGAACGACTCCATGTTTACAATACTGATAATTACATTACTCACTTGAATGAATGAAACAATCAAACAAACAAGTGAATGCATGAAAGAGAACCTCTTTGAGGAAACAGTGAAAGTAGATGTTAATTGTCAAAAGTTGTTGACCTGTGGAGCTCCTAACAGGAAACAGTGATGGGAAAAAAAGGAAGAATTACTGTAATGTTAGGCCATTCCTTACTGTAGTTGAAAATGATAATCACTGTAAAAATTTTGAATGAAAGATATTGTGGAAAATATTTTGGTTGTTGTGTATTATTGTAAAGATTTTGCTAAAAAAATCGATTTTGAATGAAAATTATTTTAAATGTCAAGTATTGTGAAACATATTTTGTTAAAGTATTACTTTTACTGTTGTAAAGATTTTGATTGAAAATACTTTTGTGTTGAGATTTTAGTTTAATTAATAGTTAAATTACTTCTATTATTGTATATTGTACATTTTGAAATTTAATTAGGATTTTGGTTGAAAATTTAATTATGCAAATGCTTTTGGTTCAAAATGACTTATATTGTTGAATAGATTTTGGCTGATAATTACGTTTACCATGATAAAGATTTAGTTTGAAACTTTTATTATTGTAAAGATTTCAGTTAAAAATAACTTCCATTATTATTTTAATAAAGATTTTGTTTGAAAATGACTTATATTGTGAATATTTTGGTCATAACGTCCACCTCTTATTTAACAGTCATTGCATTACAATCTTAATTATGAATGCATAAAGGAAATGTGTTTATCTTCAGTCCTGTAAATGTAAGTAACCTTGTTCTCTGTGTTTGTGTTCAGGCATTTTGCATGTTTGTCATCAAAGTACATGTGTCCTGGTGTTCCTGCGGTCATGAGCACACTGCTGGCCAACATCAACGCTTACTACGCCCATACGACACAATCCTCCAACAACGTCTCTGCCTCCGACCGCTTCGCTGCCTCCAACTTTGGGGTCAGTTCAGATTTCAACCATTTCAAAATGACCTGCAAAACACTAGTGTGAAGTGTGTAGATCTTAAACTTATGGTTGGGGTCAGCAAGATTTTTTTTTAAAATAAGTTAATACTTTTATTCATCAAGGCTGCAATTTCTAATTGATCAAAAGTGACAGTATAAGTTCCCTATCTGTCGGTCACTACGAGTTATGTCGACCGACAAATGGGGTCTCACTTGGGAGGCCAATCATCTCTGATTTTAAGAGAAAACGCCAATGAAATTGGCAAGTGGATTAACACACCTGAGCCACTCCCCGTGCCAGCGGGTATAAATAGGGCGACAGGTGCATCCACTCATTAGATTTTTGCTTCGGAGCCGAGTGGTTGTATGAAAGCCGTTATACTCCACAAAGCCATTCATCTGCTGTGTCGGGAAGCTGTTCTGGTTGGCGGTACGGCGCAAACAGCGGTGTCCCTTTCAGCGATTCCCCTGGGCGCTTCAACTAAGAGAGCAGATTTCCTAAAAGAGCAAATCGCGGACGATTCGCGTCTTTTTCAAGACGCCGTTTCGTCCGCGTCCTTCTGGATGCGGTCGTTTCCTGTTCTCTGACAACGGCCACGTTCGCTCTCTTCCGTGTCTGGGCATTCAGCACGCTGAAGGCGCGTTCGTGGATGGTTCATGCACGCACTGCGTGTGTGACCATGGCAACGCTGTGATCGCGTCTCCCCTTTCTTAAAGGGAAGGGAGCAGACCCCTCTGTCACTACCCGTTCTGGTTTCTCTGTCTCGAGCAAAGGACCGCCGGTTAGTGCTCTGGGAGATTTGAAGGTGACCGTGAGAGCTTCTCCGCCGGGCCACGCCCCACGGACCTCTTACCCCTTCCGCAGTGTTTGTCCTGTGCAGCTGCTGGGTGATTTTGCTGGGCTGTCTAATGGCAGTCCCAGCGGGTCATTCAGTTTGCCGCCGGAGATCAGATGTCGATTGCAGCATCGGGGGATGGGTTATCGACCTCTGTGGATGAAGATTCGGTGGGGCTGCCCCCCTAGGGTGTTGTCGCCACTGCCGAATTGGACCCAGAGTCGACAGCCGTGCTTGCCCGGGCAGCTGTGAGCATCAGGATGGAGGTGAATGCACCGCCAGCCCTGTGTGCTCATGGCTGTTTGATTGGTTCTCGGTGTGGAGCGCGACTCACAACCGCGTTTTACTCTGGTTCCTTTCTTCCCGGATGTGCATGGGGAAGTGATGTAGTTGTGGATGGCCCCTTTTACGGCCGGAAGCAGCTCATTTCGTTCCTCCGTCCTCACTACCCTCGATGGCGAGGCAGCTAGGGGTGTGTTGACATTCCCCAGCAGGAGAGTGCGATTGCGGTGCACTTGTGTCCGCAAAACGCCGCCACTGGGAGGGATAGTCCGCGCCCCTCACCCAAGGCCTGTAAGCTGTCGGCCGCGCTCGCTACCAAGGCTTACAGTGCTGCGGGCCAAGCTGTCTCTGCTTTGCATGCCATGGCTATCCTGCAAACCCAACAAGCCAAGGCTTTAACAAATGCACGAGGGTAGCTCCAACCCGAGGTTGATGCAGGAGCTGCGCATGGCGACTGACCTCCCCCTTCTGGGTGACGGAAGTCACAACGCAGTCCCTCGGGTAAGCGATGTCCACTCTGGTGGTCCAGTAGTGCCGTTTCAGGTTCAGCCTGGTCTGTATGAGAGACATTGACAAAGTGCATTTTCTCGATGCTCCCATGTCCCAGGCTGTCCTGTGTGGCGACGCTGTCAGGGGCTGTGCCCAGTAGTTCCTGACAGAACAACAGCAGACTGAGGCCATACAGCACATCTTGCCACGACGTGATCCTCTGGTTGCCACCATTCCGTCGCAGGCAGTGCCTCAGCCTGCTCGTCGCCGAGGGCGCCCCCCTGCGTCCTCCACACCAGCTCCGCCCCGTGCTGAGAGTTCTTCGAGGCCGGCGCGTCGAGCCCCGCGCAGGAGAGCGGCGCCCCCCGTGTCACTCCCGGCTGCAAAGTCCTCGAGGAAGTCGACTAAGCGGCCCTGACACGGGCAACTCGGAGATGCGGAGAACTGCTCTTCAGGAGATGGCGGAGAGAGCGCCACTCCCTCCCCCGGAGGAGGGCCGGGTGGAGAATCTTCTGGTTCTGTTCCGCCGCTGGTCGAACGGCCAGTGGCACCCACATTTTCATTGGAAGAGCAATTTCTCCTTCCTCCGAGTTGCAAGGCTTGTGGGCTGACAATGAGCGACGCACAGCTTCCTCATTCTCACCCACGACGCCCCCTTCGCCAGCGGCCAAGAGGTCGCGGTTCGGAGACGCAACGCCTCTCCACGCGTCTCTGGCCAGTTCCTCCGGGAACACGGGGAGTGTGGTTGCGATGACCCAGGACGCAGTGCCTTCTGGGCCTTCCGGCACGACTCCCCATCGCTGCACCACTGCGGGTATGTCGACTGTCCCTTTGGTGCCACTTGTACGGTATCTGGGAGCGTGGCTTGCGCTGCCCAACCCGTCACGCTGGCTCATCCGGACGGTTCGACTCGGCTATGCGATTCAGTTCGCCCGGCGACCCCCCCCCAAGTTCAATGGCATGCTCGAGACTTCGGTGGCAGTCCAGGACGCCCCTGTCTTGCGCGAGGAGATTGCTGTCCTCCTGGCGAAGGATGCAATCGAGCCGGTCCCTCCAGCCGAGATGAGGACGGGGCTTTACTGCCCTTACTTCATCGTGCCCAAGAAAAGCGGTGGCCTTCGACCTATCCTGGTTCTGCGAGTCTTGAATCGGGCCCTACACAAGCTCCCGTTCAGGATGTTGACGCAGAAATGCGTTATCAAATGCGTCCAGCCCCAGGACTGGTTTGCAGCGATCGACCTGAAAGACACGTACTTTCATGTCTCTATCCTCCCTCGTCACAGACCGTTCCTGCGCTTTGCTTCCGAGGGTCAGGCATGGCAGTACAAGGTCCTCCCCTTCGGGCTCTCCCTGTCCCCCCGTGTCTTCATGAAGGTCGCGGAGGGCGCCCTTGCCCCACTTTGGGAAGTGGGCATCAGGATCCTCAACTATCTCGACGACTGGCTCATTATGGCCCGGTCCCGAGAAGAGTTGTGCGATCACAGGGACTTCGTGCTTCGGCACCTCAGTCAGTTGGGGCTTCAGGTCAACCGGGAGAAGAGCAAGCTCTCCCCTGTGCAGAGAATCTCTTATCTCGGTATGGAGTTAGACTCGGTGAGTATGATGGCACGTCTCACCAGCGAGCGTGCCCACTCAGTGCTGAACTGCCTGAGTTCCTTCAGAGGCAGGATAGTGGTACCGCTGAAACACTTTCAGAGGCTCCTGGGGCATATGGCATCCGCAGCCGCAGTCACGCCGCTCGGGTTGCTTCATATGAGACCACTTCAGCACTAGTTACACTCCCGAGTCCCGAGATGGGCATGGCGCCGCGGTACACATCGTGTCACCATCACACTGATGTGTCGCCGCCTATTCAGTCCTTGGTCGGACCTTGCTTTTCTACGGGCCGGCGTGCCCTTAGAACAAGTGTCCCGGCACGTTGTTGTCACAACAGATGCCTCCAACTCGGGCTGGGGCGCGACATGCAACGGGCAGGCAGCTTCAGGGTCCTGGACAGGACCTCGACTGCTGTGGCACATCAACTGCCTGGAGTTGCTGGCAGTGCATCTAGCTTTGCGACGGTTTCGTCTGCTAGTGCTGGACAAGCACGTGTTGGTCCGCTCGGACAACACTGCGGCTGTTTCGTACATCAACCGACAGGGCGGTTTACGATCACGTCGCATGTCTCAACTCGCCCGTCATCTCCTCCTCTGGAGTCAGACGTGGCTCAAGTCGCTGCGTGCTGTCCACATCCCGGGGGAGCTCAATCGTGCAGCCAGCGTGCTCTCACGACAGCTCACTTTCCCCGGGGAATGGCGACTCCATCCCCAGACGGTCCAGCTGATCTGGAGTCGATTCGGGGAAGCCCAGGTAGACCTGTTTGCTTCCCACGAGTCCTCCCACTGCCAGCTGTACTATTCCCTGTCCCAGGCCCCCCTGGGCACAGATGCACTGGCACACAGCTGGCCTCTGGCTTTACGCAAGTATGCGTTCCCCCAGTGAGCCTGCTCGCACAGACACTGTGCAAGGTCAGGGAGGACGAGGAACAGGTCCTGTTGGTTGCGCCTTACTGGCCCACCCGGACCTGGTTTTCGGAACTCATGCTCCTCGTGACAGCCCCTCCCTGGCGCATCCCCCTGAGGAGAGACCTTCTCTCTCAGGGGCCTGGCACCATTTGGCACCCGCGCCCAGATCTCTGGAACCTCCATGTGTGGCTTCTAGACGGGACGCGGCAGACCTAAGTGATCTGCCCCCAGCGGTGGTAGACACTATCACTCAGGCTAGAGCCCCTTCTACGAGGCAGGCCTATGCTCTGAAGTGGAGTCTGTTCACGAATTGGTGTTCTTCTCACCGGGAAGACCCCCGGAGATGCCCGGTCAGAGTCGTGCTTTCTTTCCTGCAAGGTAGGCTGGAGCGTGGGCTGTCACCCTCCACCCTGAAGGTGTATGTGGCTGCCATTGCAGCACATCACGATGCAGTGGACTGCCGGTCCCTGGGGAGGCATGACCTGATCGTTAGGTTCCTGAGGGGTGCCAGAAGGTTACATCCTCCTAGGACACCCCTGATTCCCTCCTGGGACCTCTCTATTGCCCTGGCGGGACTTCAGAGGGGTCCCTTTGAGCCGCTGGATTCGGTTGAGCTGAAGTTCCTGTCTCTCAAGACAGCGCTCCTGATCGCGCTCACTTCCATCAAGAGGGTCGGGGACCTCCAAGCATTTTCGGTAAGTGAAGAGTGCCTTGTGTTCGGGCCGGCCTACTCTCACGTTGTCCTGAGACCCCGGCCTGGATACGTGCCCAAGGTTCCCACCACTCCCTTCCGAGACCAGGTGGTGAACCTGCAAGCGCTGCCCCTGGAGGAGGCAGATCCAGCCTTGTCGTTGCTGTGTCCCGTAAGAGCGCTTCGCATATACGTGGACCGCACCCAGAGCTTCAGAAGCTCTGAGCAGCTCCTGGTCTGCTTTGGAGGTCAGCAGAAGGGGAAGGCTGTCTCTAAGCAGAGGTTGGCCCACTGGATAGTGGACGCCATCGCCTTGGCTTACCATTCCCAAGGCGAGCCGTGCCCCCTGGGGGTGAGGGCCCACTCCACACGGAGTGTGGCCTCCTCCCATGCGTTGGCGCATGGCGCCTCTCTGGCAGACATTTGTCGAGCTGCGGGCTGGGCGACACCTAACACCTTTGCGAGGTTTTACAACCTCCGTGTAGAGCCAGTTTCCTCCCGTGTGTTGGGTAACAGGTAATTGGCGGGAAGGGCTGGCTGGGTGTCTCGCTTGCTGCGCCATTCCCCCTAACACGGGGATGTGAGCGCCTTCTTCTCCCAGTAGAGTTCCCCGGTTGGCGTACCCTGGTCGAGCATCCTCCAGCACCCTCGGCGTCAGACTTGGCGGAGCAGTCTGTCGCCAGGCCCAGTACTGGCGTTAGCATGCCCGGAGCCGGTCAGCCCCTGTACTGGGCTAGGTGTCCATATGGCTGGGTTCCCTACGGGTAATCCCATATGTGTATTCTTCCACGGTAAGGTTTCCCTCTTGGCAAACCCCTGTCTTCCCTTGACAGATCTCTCTGTCAGTCTCTTCTGGCAGCCGTTCCATCCCTACTCCAAGGTAGGACCTGCCTCAGAGACCCCTTCCATATGTAGTACTGCCCCCTGGGTCAGTCCATATCGGTATATCCACATGTCACCTCCCTACGGGTAGGATGTGGTCTCCGTAGCGACCTTTCCTAAAGGCTCGCTTCCCCATTGTCTTGCCAGCTGAAAGAACAAATAGGGAAGATTTGAAGCAATCTTTCACTGAAGGTTGAAATCCCTTCCATTTACTTTATGTGGGCGGAACAGCAGCATGGCCTTCTCCAGCAGCGATGTACTCACCCTTTGGCCCCTTCGGTACCAAGGTCAGTGAATTTGCGCTGGGGCTTTGGGAAGGTTACGACCTTAAGCGTAGCTTTTGTAGCACGCCAAGGCTTGTCAACAATTGCAGCGCCTCAGGGTTGTGACGAGGTTCAGGTTATGGCGTTTTCCATAGGACCCCATTTGTCGGTCGACATAACTCGTAGTGACCGACAGATAGGGAACGTCTCGGTTACGTACGTAACCCTCGTTCCCTGATGGAGGGAACGGAGACGTTATGTCCCCATGCCACAACCTTGAACCATTCGCTGTTGCCGGGACACGTTCTCGGCTCCTCAGCGTAAAACCTAATGAGTGGATGCACCTGTCGCCCTATTTATACCCGCTGGCACGGGGAGTGGCTCAGGTGTGTTAATCCACTTGCCAATTTCATTGGCGTTTTCTCTTAAAATCAGAGATGATTGGCCTCCCAAGTGAGACCCCATTTGTCGGTCGACATAACGTCTCCGTTCCCTCCATCAGGGAACGAGGGTTACGTACGTAACCGAGACGATGTTTATAATGTGACAAAAATCCTCATTTTGTCCTCATTTGTAAGTCGCTTTGGAAAAAAATGTCTACTAAATGTAAATATAAAAGATTTTAATGAGGACTTTAATGCAATAAGAGCTTGCTCAAATACTGAGGTGCTAAACCATTCAGGGCTTTATAAGTAATAAGCAATATTTAAAATCTATAAAATGTTTGATAGGGAGCCAGTGCAGTGTTGACAGGACCGGGCTAATATGGTAATACTTCCTGGTTCTAGTAAGAACTCTAGCTGCTACATTTTGGACTAGATATATTTCAGAGATGGTAAAATGCACTTTTACAATTGCTAGAAATGTGATAGAAATGTTTCCTGATGATATCTTCCAAGGGTAACATGAAAAGCGTAAAAAATGTAACGGCCCTAGTACTGAGCCTTGAGGTACTCCATACTGCACTTGTGTTCGATATGATACCACTGCTACAAACGGATGGCAGTCAGATAGGTACGATTTGAACCGTGCTAATGAACTTCCACTAATACCAATAAAGTTTTCTATTCTATTCAAAAGAATGTTGTGGTCGATTGTGTCAAACTGTATTTGCTGTATTTTTTATCAAATAAATGCAGCCTTGATGAGCAGAAGAGACAAACATTTTTTTTAAAGATCTTACCTCAAACTTTTGCTTAGGGTAAAGCAAAGATACATCAAAATGTATATTAAAAAAAATAATTCTAAGTGTAACAAAATAAACAAAAAAATACAGCAGCCAGTCACATCATGTATACAAATAAACTACTGTATTTTTGTATTTTAAAAATTCTTAAACATACTTTTACATGGGAGCATGAAATTTCTTCGCAAACCTTCCATTAATTGGCCTGTTCGATCTGTCGCTTCACCATTACACTGATTGATTTAGTAAACAACATTTGATAGTAACAGTTTTTCTCTGCCCGAGTCATGCAATAAATCTGATATATGCAAAAAATATTCATAACTTGTTAATTATTTGATTGTTAATCATAAATATGATAATATTTGTATGTGTCAGGCAGTCATTCATGCAATAGTATGCAAAATCATGATCCTACTAAACTACTAAGCTACTTAAGTTAGAGTACACTATTCAGCAACTAAATATTTATTTATCAGTCATATTAAATGATCACTATGTTTTTTTAAATGTAGCCAGAAACATAATCAGAACAGAATTTATGAAAGAATATTAACCCAACTCCAACTGAATCTATTGCAAACCACTGAAGCATACACATTACATTAATATTAACAAGTCTGTGCAAACTAATGAGAAGAACAATCAGAGGCTGTGGTTTTATGATTTCATCATGTAGACTTCTTACAAAGCATTTTGCAATACAAAATATTAAAGTATTTTGATACAAAATATGAATCCGATTTATCAACCATATCATATACAAATTACAAAGTTATGTATTTTATTGAAAAACATGCATCATAAATACTGCCCATCCTTGCTTTTGCTCCACAGTGTATATTGTACTTTTTTTTTCTGTGCAGAAAGAGCGCTTTGTGAAGCTTTTGGATCAGCTGCACAACTCCCTGAGGATAGACCTCTCTATGTACAGAGTATGTTCACATATTCAATAATATATCATTGAACACTTGTACAGCTGACATCTATATCCACTGCTGAATTGTGTGGTAGAATGTGTATCTGTGTTTGTCACAGTTGTGTGTGTTTGTTTCAGAATAATTTTCCAGCTAGTAGTCCTGAGAGACTGCAGGACCTGAAGTCCACTGTAGATCTTCTGACCAGCATCACTTTCTTCAGGATGAAGGTTTGTTCCTATCATAGATCCTCAATTATTTAATGAACATGGTTTTTACATTAAAATAATTTAACGACATGCTTTGTGAGTATTTGTGTTTTTTTCCTTCTCTGAACATTTTATTCATATTCTGATGGTGCTCAGTGTTTTATAACTCTTCAGCAACATTTAAAGGCCTTTAAAGCCTCTATGTGTAAATGTGCATCTCTCTCTGAGAGGAATCACTTGTGTGTGTTTTCAGGTGCAGGAGCTGCAGAGTCCACCGAGAGCGAGTCAAGTCGTTAAAGACTGTGTGAAAGCATGTCTCAACTCGACGTACGAGTACATCTTTAATAACTGCCATGAGCTCTACAGCCGGGAATACCAGAATGACCCAGTGAGTATGTGTGTGTGTGTGTGTGTGCGTTAAAAGGCACTGAAAATTGCATGATAAATGCCATTTAATTGCAGTTTATGAGAGAAAATCAAATGTGATACCTGAGATTTGCATTGCTTTTTTTAATTTGTAATATCGCTCCATTGTATTTATTTGTTCTGTTGCTTACTAATTTGTTTATTTATTTTGTTTACTTGTCTTTAATAGTGGTTGAACTCCATATTAGCCTACAGTAGTTTTTGGAGTGGTATTGAAATTATAATTGGTAATTGTGAATTTTCACTAAAAAATTGGTGTCTTAATAACATTATTTATTAGAATACAAGGTTACATGGGTATTAAAAACACTTTATATTTCACAAATCAAGTTTATTTGTACGTACTGATTTAATATAGTGTGGAAAAATAAAATCCTCTTAAATGCTGTTTGTCTGAAAATAAGTATTTCTCCTTAAACTACCATCCAAATAGTGACATTTATGTGACGGGGTAGCTACCATGGTTTTTGTTAACATTTTAAATTAGGTTTTATTTTTATTATTTTGTATTTTAATTTTGGTTAAAAGTTTTAGTAATTTTTCTTGTGTTTTTATGATTCGTACAAAAAAAAATTTAATATGTTGTTTCAGTTAACATTTAGTATGAAGTAATAAATGCTTTTTATTTTAATTTAAGTTAATGATAATAATCCTGCCCCACTTTTTTATCTTCTGTTTGAACCTTTTTAAATGCTTTGAACCTTTACATTTTAAAATGTTCTGTTGGAAACTTTTAAATGCTTTGAACTTTTAAATTTGAAAATGTTCTGTTTGAACCTTTTTAAATGCTTTGAACTTTTAAATTTGAAAATGTTCTGTTGGAAACTTTTAAATGCTTTGAACTTTTAAATTTTAAAATGTTCTGTTGCAAGCTTTGGTTTAACTGAGAGCATCACATTTGACTGAATGAGTTTGTGTTTGTCTCTTCATGTTAATTTGATTCTGTTTAGTAATTTACATTCAGGGCGCAGTGAGCGCTGAAGTTCTTCTCATAGAAAATGAAATATTGATTATGGTGGAGGTTTTGTGGCAGTTATGAATGTAGAAGAGCACAGTGTGACGTGTGTTTATCCCTCTCGCTCTCGCTCTCTCTGCATTTCCACTGCAGAACTTTATTAATAAGATGGAAGACACGTCTGGAGTTTGTGACACCTCATAACCACAGCACTGACTGATGCTCCTGGTGTGTGTGTGTGTGTGTGTGTGTGGATCTGAGATGATAATGGACCGTACACACAGGAAGCATTCTTGCATGCTCTCTGCATAATTTTTTTAATTGCCAATTTGTGCAAATGGGCGTCTTTCTTCAGTAACCATAAAAAATGACGGAAAGAGATATGTAAACATACTGAAGTCAAGATATGTTTACTACACAAAAAGGCACAAATAATTGTTTTCTGAAAAATCTAATCAAGCATTTTGCAAATATCTGCCAATGGGGTCAAACAAAAAAATCCACTTATTTTCTCTTTAACTTGTTTTAATTTTTTTTTTTCAATTATTTTTCTTTTCATGTTTTGTATTAATTTAGCGGTTTCCGTTTGTCTGAATCTCTGTTTTGAGATGTTTAATTGCATATTGTATTATTATTTAATTTATTTTGTATTATTTCATTTAATATGTTTATTATTTAGATACTTTTTATCTCTGTTCACTTCTTTTCTAATGTTATGTTTTTAATTCTGTTGTGATTTGAATCTCTATCTTGAGCTGTTGTATTTGCATTTTTCTAATTCTAAAAAAAAAAAAGTAATCTATTTTAAGACAATATAAATAAATAAATTGCTTTTCTAAATTTTTTTTTTTTTGCAATTTTTCCAAATAACAAGATATAACATCTTATGTCATTTAGCATCTCAAGTCAATGTGTCTAGCTTATGTTTTCTGTTAGTATGTTTTACACTCTCATCTGTGTTCATATCCAGTCGAAGACGGTTCCTCCTGAAGAACAGGGTCCGAGTATCAAGAACCTGGACTTCTGGTCCAAACTCATCACCCTCATCGTTTCCATTATAGAGGAGGACAAGAACTCTTACACACCCTGCTTGAACCAGTGAGTGTGTGTTCAGACCCGAGTTATCCCAGCATGATCCTTTCCCAACCTGACACCCAATGGTTAGAGTAATATAGAATAACAAAAGCGAGTTATATAACCAGAGAGAGATGTGTTCCTCGTGCAGGTTTCCTCAGGAGCTGAACGTGGGAAAGATCAGTGCGGAGGTGATGTGGAACATGTTTGCTCAGGACATGAAGTACGCCATGGAAGGTAAAAACAGAGTAGTGAGCTACTTGTTAAAATCTTATTTTCTCTTATTGTTTATTAATTCACTTATTAATGTGTGTACATATATGTATTTATTGTTTGACATACTCATTTTTTCTGTTATTATTCAAGTTGTTTTAGTTCTTTTGTAATCCAGGTTCATCTTAAAATGTTTAAATGTATTTTTTATTATTCATTTATTTACTTTCACTTCTTAATGTTATGGTTTTAGTTCTGTTTGTGTGAGTCTCTCTCGAAATGTTCAACTGAATTTTTCTATTGTTTATTTATTTTATAATTTAGTATATTTTTATTTATTTATTTTTCCACACTTCCTAATCTATTATTTCCTCTGTCTTGATGTTTGAGTATTTTTTTCTTTACTTTTATGTTTATTTGATACATGATTTACTTGCTAGCTTTACTGTTTTTTTTTAACTTTTTATTTATATTTTTTTCACAAAACAAAACACAAGAAACCTCTTCCGAGACAAGTAATAAAATTAAAAAATAATTAAAATATTATTTTAATGTTATGTTTTAGTTCCTTTGCAGTTTGTGTAGATCAGATGTTTCATTTTATTTCTCTATTATGTAATTCCATCCTGATGTGTTTTATTTCAGTAGTTAATTTAGAGTCTGTATGACTCTCTATCTCTATATTTAACTGCATTTTTCTAATAATAATTAAATAAATAAACAAAGTGTGTGTTAAAAGGACTGGAATCATACTCTGCTTCTGTTCAAGCAATCATAACAAGTGTCTTGTAATCACATCTGTGATGTACTTCCTGTCTCTCAGAACACGAGAAACACAGACTGTGTAAGAGCGCCGATTACATGAACCTGCACTTCAAGGTGAAGTGGCTCTACAACGAATACTGCAAGGATCTGCTGTATTTCCAGAAGCGTGTGCCAGAGTATCCAGCGTAAGAGCAAACGTCACTATCACTGGGGATGACTTGATGGTCCTCAGTGGTCCTCGGGGAATAAAAATATCTGCACGCTGCAAATAGTTTTGTCTTTGTCTTGACAGATGGTTTGAGCCTTTTGTGATCCTGTGGCTGGATGAGAACGAGGAAGTTTCCAGAGATTTCTTGCACGGTGCTCTGGTCAGAGATGCAAAGGACGGGGTAATTATCAGGAGTATACTGTTGGATTTTTAATAGTGAGATGTTTGGGTGATAACACACACAGAGAAGAGTTTAACACCAACATTAGCCTGAGAGTCCAATCACAATAACACACACACACACACTCACACACACACACACACACACACACACACATTGGTCTGTCTGATGCATACTGGATAAAAACATCTGCTATAATTCTGTCTTCTGCTCACCAAGGCTGCATTTATTTGATTAAAAATACAGTAAATTTGTGATTTTTAAAAAAATACTTTAAATACAGTTAAAAGTGTAATTTATTTCTGAGATCAAAGCTGTATTTCCAGCATCATTCCTCCAGTCTTCAGTGTCACATGATCTTCAGAAATCATAAAAATGTACTGATTTCTGATTATTATCAATGTTGAAAACAGACAGTATTTTATGAAGACGGTGATGCATTAGATTTTTCAGGATCACAGATGAACAGAAAGTTCAGAAGAACAGCGTTTATTTGAAATATACATTTTTGTAACATTATAAATGTCTTTACTGTTAGTTTTTTTCAGCTATGTAATGCATCCTTCCTTACCGGCACCAAACTTTTGAACAACCAAAAATGTAATAAAAAAATATATATTTAAAATATATAATGTATTCAATAGTAATGATTTTGTAACTTTTTGCAATATGCCTTGTTTAGACAGATGTTTGTCATTTTGAAAGCAATGATTCCCAAATGTTTTTCATCAGCCGAACCCTTTTGATCAAAAATATTTACTTGAATTCCTCTTGAAAAAAGTTAATATTTCAGGAATTTAGCATCACATTTGCATGCATGTAAACCAATAAAATATTTCATCTTTTTTAGTAAGTGTTTCATTTAGGTTTTTTTATATATTTTTTATTTATTGTGCATTCTTAACAGCTTTTTCAGCTTCAAACGATGCTCTTTTATCCTCCAGTTCCAGCAGACGTCGGAGCACGCGCTCTTCTCCTGTTCGGTGGTGGACGTCTTCTCCCAGCTCAACCAGAGCTTCGAGATCATCAGGAAGCTGGAGTGTCCTGACCCTCAGATCGTTGGGAATTACATGAAGAGGTTTGCTAAGGTGAAGTCCAGCATCACTCTTATTATTATTGCATGCACTAAGCTTTGACAGATCAGTATGTGCATCGTCCTTCATCGTTTGTGAGATTATATAAAACCTCTTCCTTTCTTTCAGACCATTGGAAATGTTCTTCTTTCTTACGCCGACATCATTGCCAAGGATTTTCCCACTCACTGCAAGAAGGAGAAAGTGGTGCGTCACATTAATGCATTTAGTTATAACATTGCATTAGAACATACTCATAATAAAGTCTGTGTGAGTCATTAGATGGAGTTACAGTAACTGAAATGCTCCCAGAGGAAGAAAACACACACACAATGACTCTTTCAGCTCACAGCTCTTAATGAAGCTGTCACATTTAACACTATTCCTCACTTTCTATTGCTGCGGGCATTTCTTTTAATAGTTTGTGTGTGTGTGTGTGTGTTAATGTCGTTTAACCTTCTCAAATCTCTTTTATTTTCAGCCTTGCATCATTATTAATAATATCCAGCAGCTGCGAGTCCAGCTGGAGAAGATGTTTGAAGCCATGGGAGGCAAAGACGTGAGTTCATGCATGTTAAAACATGCCATTTTGACCTAAAAGTAGCATAAAGTTAGTTTGTGATATGATAGTTTTGTGTGAAGAATGGACACGAATATCAGGTATTGCCTTTCGCTGCAGCTTTCAAATGGTATTTTTATTGTAAGAAGTCTCTTCTGCTCACCAAATCTGCATTTATTTAATTAAAAATACAGAGAAAAATTTGAAATATTATTATAATTTAAAACAGCAATTTTCTGTGTGAATCTGTGTTAAAGTGTAATTTATTTCTGTGGTGCTCCGCTGTATTTTCAGCATCATTCCTCCAGTCTTCAGTGTCACATGATCTTCAGAAATCAGAATAATGATTCAAGAAACATTTCTGATTAATTTCAATGTTGAACACACTTTATTTTATTTTTATTTTTTTTATTAGAAAGTTCAAAAGAACAGCATTTATCTGAAAAAGAAATCTTTTGTAAAATTCTGCCACTTTTGATCGATTTAATGCATCCTTTCTGGATAAAAGAAAAAAATATAAAAATAAAAAAAAAGTTCAAACTTACTTAGCCCAGACTTTTAAACAACCAAAAAAAATTATATCTAATATAATAAAATAAAAATAAAAAACATGCTTTAATTTTTAACATGCAGTATGTCTATTGTTGTTAAGACAGATGTTTGTCATTTTTAAACCAAACTAGGGCTGTAGCTATCGAATATTTTAGTAATCGAGTATTCTACCAAAAATTCCATCGATTAATCGAGTAATCGGATAAAATGTGTTTTTGCTTAATTAAAGTGCAATATTAATAATGCAAGAGAAAATGAGACTCCTGTGTCTCTTAAAATGAACAACTAAGTTTCCTTTTTTAGAAAAAAAATATTTATATTTTCTAAATGCATAGAATGCAATGCATACATCAAAAATAAGCATTTAATTATTACCCATTTCTTTGTCTGTACTTGTACTGTAAACGATGACAATAAAGTTGACAGATGAATTGAGTGCATTTAAGTGCCATTCATTTGGGGTTTAAAATAAAGCATTTTCTGAGATGCACATTAAACATTAAACACAAAACATTAATTTAATTTATATTTTAATTATTGAAAATTAAGCAAACTTAGCTTTTTGGTAAACAATGGGGATTTACTATTAAAAATAAAACATGGAAGAAATGTTGTGCGATTAAACCTTAAAATATGTACATTCTGCCGAACAATAGTCTTTAACTGGACTTTTATTTTGACGGGTTGACGTACCTTTACAGCTCTGTGTATGTGACACTAGTTGTACTCAAATCTGACATCCACGTAGTTTTACTTGGATGTGCAAATGAGATAAACATCTTGCTATTTACATAACAAGCCACTCCATTCATACTCTTCTGTATTTGCATTATGCAGAAATGATTCTTTTAGTATGTTAAGGTTTTGTATGTTGCACACATGAACCAAATATGAAAATAATGCAGATCCCAACATTCAAATCTAATAACGATTTCCATCATCTATGCCATTTTCATTCATTTACTGAATAACATAATCTCTTCCCTCTGTTTTCATCCATAAAGCTCTCTCATTTAACAACTTTTCCATCATCAGTCCATCCATTCATCATCCCATCCATCCCCTCGTTCTCTTCTGAGTCATCCGGCAGTAAAACATCCCACGCTCCATCTTTAGCACCATCTCTGACTCATTTCTGTTTTACTTCCTGTTCACCTCTCCTCACATCAGTCCTGTAATCGTTCGGCTCGTATCAAACATGTTTGCCTGACAGCTCATTATTCTTGCTTTCTCACAACATTTGCATCATTTATGACTGATATCATGAATGCTGCCTGACAAACAATCACATTCATGAATATTTATGACGTGATACATAATTCAGATGCATTATAAATGTTGGTCAGCTTTAATAGTCTAATTCACCGCAGGCACATTTCTGGAAACCCATTATTCACTGAATATTCAATAAATCAACAGCTTTCTCAGTGCATACTAAAAAGGTTTGCTGGATTTCACAGTGGGGGCGGAGCCTTAGTGGTAAACAGATGCCATTGGCTGGAAAGAGAGGCGTGATGTCATCAGTCAAGTCACATATTTTTGCATACTAAACAGATGGTTTCAAAGCAGTTTCACATTGATAAACAGGAACATAATAATGTTAATGATGTTAACTTCATCAGTTATGAAACAAATTCAGATTCAGCTAAAAAGTGACTACTGAAGATAGTCATTATTCAGCTCAGTTCAATTCAATGTTGATTTAATTCAGTTCAAATGACAATTTAAATGTTGCAAAACTAATTAATAATACAAATTTAACTCTACTATAAAAGTATAAAATATAAATTTAGTTCAGGTTTTGTTCTGATCTGATAGTTAGTCAAAATTAAAAACATAAAAAGTTTTTTTTTACTGGAAAACTTCAATTTATTTATTTTTATTGTTTATTTTGTAGTCAAATAACTTAAACTAAACTAAAAAATATGCAAAAAAAAAAAAGATTAAAAAACTTGGTTAAAAATTACATTTAAAACAGATAAATAGAAAAATAGAAAAAACTAATCAAACTATTAATAAAAAATATAATAGTATAAAAGTGCAATAATAAATAACTGAAATAAAAAAACAATAAATAATAAATAGACATTTGAAAAAATATATATGACAAAAAAATAAAAATATGCACAAGAACAATACAAAGCTAAAAATTACTAAATGAAATTAAAAATTTAAATTAAAAAATTTAAAACTTATTAAAACTAACTTTAATAAAAAGTGTAAAAGTATCTCATTGATATTAAAAGTATCTCTGGTGTCAGTGTAGTTAAATAGATAATATTACTGAATATTAATCATCTTCTAAACCTCAGCTGAGCAAGTCTAATTTAAAAAAAATGAAATCAGACTCATAATTGTGTTTTTATTTTTATTTTTGCAGTTAAACACGGAGGCCAGTGACTTTCTGAAGGATCTACAGGTCAAGCTGAACAATGTGTTGGATGATCTCAGCAGGATATTCGCAGTGAGGTTGGTTTAGAGTACTGGAATATTTACAGCGTTTATTTGAAACAGAAATCTGTTGTCACATCATAAATCCGTGAGATGTTTCTGTCGTGTGTCTGCAGTTTCCAGCCGCACATCGAGGAGAGCGTGAGGCAGATGGGAGATATTCTCAGTCAGGTGAAAGGAGCAAACGTTCCTGCTAACGGTAACGGCAGCTTAGCGCAAGACGCCGACTACGTCCTGCAGCCCATCATGGACTTCCTGGACAGCAAGTGAGAACACACAAATCATGTGATCACTGTGATCAGAAACTGCCGTTTCTCAGCTTTTTAGTGCTTTGTGTTGTGTTTTACTTATTAAAACTGTGCCGCGTTAGACAAAATATTGGGAAACACTGGTAAAGATGACTAGAAGCAACTTACTGTGCATTCACTGCCAGATGACATTTTTAACATGTAAGAAAGGTTACTGACAAATTAAAAACATGCAAGAAAAAAATGCACATTTAAAATGTGCATTAAAACAGACTTTTTGTGAGTTTTCTTGTAGTGTTTACCTACATTTTAAACATGAATTAATGATTAATTTTTTTTTAATAAACAATAAAAACATGCAATTTAAGTTGCTTTAAAAATTTTTTTATTAAAGTTAAATAAAAGTACAAAATTAACATGCAATTTTTAAAATAGCATTAATTTTTTTTTACGTTTGCCTACATTTTAAATATGAATTAACAAATTTAAATATAATTAAATCAAACACTAAATTAAATTTCAGAAATTAATAGATGTTGCTTTTTAAAAAATATATTAAGATTTTTTTTTTTTTATAATAAAACATGCCATTTTAAGTTGCATTGTTTTTTTCTTTCATTGATGTGTTTACCTTCAGAACAGTTTTTTACATGAATTTTAAATCTCTTTTTATTTGTCAATTTTAAAAGTTATTTATATGGATTAATAATTAATTAAGAGATACACTATCTTTTTAAATATTGGACCATTTTAAGTAGCATCAGAAAATGTGATTTTATTGTAAAATCAGACTCCGGACATTTTTTATTGCAGTGTCAGGATCAAACTTGAACAAAGACTAACGCAGAATACAAATAAACAGCAGTAAAGGTTTCATATGAATGAACTAAATATTTTCCGGGACTCACTTTAAGTGGTGGAGACAGATGTTTAATATGGCATAGCTCATGAATATTAATTATGCTATGCATAAACAATTTTATGATAGTACACCTCAACTGTGTGCTGTGCTGATCCAGAGACCAGGCCTGTAATCTGTGTTATTTATTCTTCTTCTCTCAGTCTGACTCTGTTCGCTAAGATCTGTGAGAAGACGGTTTTGAAGCGTGTGCTGAAGGAGCTGTGGAAGCTGGTGATGAACA